>NC_139555.1:47372004-47485091 GCF_965112155.1 Podarcis liolepis
GTTGGTGAGGGCAGGTGCTATTTTCCGCTTGAGAAGTGCATAGAGCTGAAGGAGAAAGCTGAAGAAATGACACTCTTTCCCAATTTCTCTTACAGCTCTCTGGTTGACAAGACTCAGGTCACCACCTGAGCAGTTGAACAGAAAGCAAACTGACCAAGGGGTTAGGAAGGAAAGCGGGGCAATCTGAGAGATCAGGGGAAGGAGAACAGAGCAGTCAGCAGAGTGATCCTGAAGGGATCTGGCTGGAAGTGTTGTTGCAGAAGGAGAGGAAGCTGGGCAAGAAGCCACTTCATCTCAAGAAGAACCTGGCAATTGCCAGTAGGAGGGAGGAGTAGGTGGAGGCTATAAATGGCCTAATTGAGGGGGGGCTTCTCTTTCACATCCTCTGGGATCTCAGGAGAGAGAGGGGGCTTTAAGAGTGGGTGAGTTCTTTGACCCCTTGCAGGGGGACAGGTCCGGTTTGCCTTATGCAACACTGGGGACTCAGGGGTGTTCATTTTCATATGTCAGTCAAAATCTGACCAAAAGGGCAGAGACGCTTCAGTCATCCTTAGACCATTTCCTGCTCATGGTCTCTATCCAGTACAAGGCTACATCAGAGTATGGCCTAGTGATGAGGGCCAGCTGTTCATTCGCCAAGATTGCTCACTAGACATCACATCAGGTAATGGGGGCGCTCAGGAACAGCCTACACACCCTTGGTCTGCCCCCAAAGAGTATGCCATGCACTCCTTCCCTATTGGAGCAGCTACTTGGGCAGCCCACTGGGGCCTCCACGAGGCACAGTACCCTATAGGCCACTGGCGTTCCAGTGCATATAAGGGCTATGTCTGTCCTTCTCAGGAAAGTCCAAGTGCAAGTAATCTTTGACTGTTTTAGGCTGGAAATGTCTATTGATTGTTGAGCACAGTATTATGCACTGGGCAGAGCAGCATGTGAGTTCAGTGCTATGGTCACAGCAATTCAACCTCTTGCCGTGGGCACACATTTCCTGGATCTCCAAAGGGGGGGGTGAGATGCTCCAGGCTATGCGCCTGTTTGACAATTAGCTCCAACACTGAAGCCCCCCTAATTTGCTTCTCATCCATCTGCAAAGGAATGACCTGTGCTTCCAAAATTGTGTCAATCTGGAGCTGGCTGTCAAGAGGGACCTTGTCTGCCTGGCAAATGGTCAGCCATGCATGTGCATTGCTTGGTTGTTGTAGCTGCAGCGCTGTCACTGGAGGGGAGCTCTCAACCCCGCAATATGGATGTGGCTCGATGGCTGTGGCGATCACACAGGGCCCCCGGACGTTTCGCCGTCTATTGATCCCTGTGCCACCACTTTATTTCTCGCTGCCACCACCCAGGCCCTACCTGGTAGAATACTGAGTCCAGTCAGGGTTAAGTTGGAACATAAACTTCTGTTTATTTATTGCAGTTTAACAAGTGTGTGGTTTCATAAACTGTCTCAGTCAATTACAATCATGGGATGCCTATCCAGACCTATAACTTCCGCTACCTGCTCTCACTCACTAAACCACCTCTCAGATATCTACTTGTCTTCCTAGCTCCTAACTGTTCCTGACTCAGCTTATTTCGCTACACTAACTCAGCCTACCCACAGACTCTATCCCAATTCACTTCCACTCCAACCAACCACCCAACTCCCAATGAACCTCCCTTCGCCCCTCCCAGAGCCGGTTTTGTAGTCCCTCTGACTCCACCCCCCTGGGTTCTGATTGGGTAATCTGTTTAACTATTTCACCTCCAGCGCTCTCATATGTTCACGTCACAATGGCAAGCCAATAAAACCATGGCTTGCTTCATGGTTGTCCAGGGTGGCCTTGAGATCCATCACCCCTTGTTCAGATTTAAGTGCATGGACATCTTTAGCCTGGATTGACTGCACCTATCAGAAAGTGGCAAAGATACCTAGCTTAAGGATCTTTGCTCAGGCCTTCTGGATTGGCTGCGGATTAGTAGGAGTTGGACAATGGTATGGTCCTCTCTTGTGGCAGAAATGGCATTGGGCAGGATTATCATAATAAAGTCCCCTGCCATAAGGGGCCTGGGGAGAGGATCAGGTATGGCATGTCCTAAGATCAGGTTAAGTCCTCTGCCTGGCTGGAATCTCTCACCCCAGTCACCCAGTGGGACTTCCAATGCTTCACTTGCATCTTGACTCTCATGGTTGACTCTCATGGAAGTGGTTTGGGTGCTTCCCAACCCCATTGGAGTGTCATTCCATCAGAAAGGGCTGAATGGAATGAGAATATGATCCTTGCCCTATTGCCATACCAACCCCACATACCTGCTGGTAGTGAGTAAAGATTTGGCCTGATTTTCACCCAACATCTGGTATCTTGTCTCTGTTACGTATTTCAGGCCACAGAAGGTACCTGCCTGGGCAATGAAAATTTAAGTTGGAAATATGCTTAACACATGTGTGGGAGAATGTTTCCCCAACTTAGGTGACATTAGATGACTTTTCATGCCAATAAGTGCACTGAAATTTGGCAGTGGCAAGAATTAAAACAACACAACTGCAGTGGCCAGACGGTAAAAAGCAAGGCTGCAGCAACTGATTTCTCTCTCTACACAACCACACTCTTGTACCTGATGCAGTAACAGGAGTATATATACATATTTTCATACACACCATCTGCTGCTTGCTTTGAAAAAACCTAGGTGTCAGGTATCCACCTACACATAAACAAATTTCTACATTACACAGGCTCGCATGCACCATTTGTTTCTGATGTTTCCAAAGAAACAGCATGAAAAACTTGAAGGTTTTATCCAGAGTGTTTCTATAGACTTGTAACACCTAGGTACTAACATCTCTTCTGCAGGAGACACCCACCCGGCATACACATTTAAAACTTTAAAGCATATTTGAAGCACATTCCTGCCCCCCACAAATAATTCAGGGCATTGTAGTTTGTTAAGGGTTGCTGGGAATTGCAACTCTGTGAGACGTAAACTACAGTTCCCAGAATTCTTTGAGGGGAAGAATGCATTTCAAGTGTGCAGTAAAGGTATAGTGTGTACACAAGCCCAGTTTGGTCAGCCATCACAACAGTTTCAGACTTTTTGCTGCAAAATCAATCCTAGAGGTAAAAAGAGGACAGAAGCTATTCTATTATGTTATTATCACAACAATAGCTTTTTAAAAGTTTCTACATGCTGGGAATATACTTTGATCACAAACCAGAAGGATAAAAGGATAGGCTCCTTGCTGCTATAGTACTGTTAAAAACAATTGTTTTTGCATTCGGTTACTGGCTTTGATTTATGGCTATATTTGAAACGTTTGCTTTCAGTGTTTTCTTTTTCTTCCTGCCCATAGTTATTGGCTCAGTTCAGACAATCATATCTCAAAATAATAGGCCAATATAGACGTGAAACTTTTGCCATGCATGCAGACCCCATTTCCATTGTGTTTGTGGCCCACAGCAGTTAAACAGAGGAGTTTCCAATAAGCCATGGTTTACAATTTTGTCTGAACCAAGAAATATAGGTTCAGAACATGCTGGATCATAGAACAAAATATGGATTTGTTTTAAGATCTGACCTCTGCCAAACCTGGTAACAATGGTTTTCCCATTTGGACAAAACAAGTTAATCAGAGACGGTTTAGTTTAATCATAATTTGAGTGATGGGAGGAGAGAAAGGACTGTGTGGGCAAAAGCCTCGTTTATATTAAGCTGAAGTATGATTGTCCAAACATGTCCATTATGTGTGTGTTATGTGAAAGTGCTTACCTGTATCTGGGAGACCAGACTTGCTTATACGTTCTTAATAGCACATGATAGTATTTGTTATGATAAAAGCATTGTTGAAATGCAGTTGTTTATAGAGATGAAGTCAAATTCATGTGTGCTTACTTTTATTTCATACCACTAGTCTAACTGATGCTTACGTGTTTTCTCGTCCACAGTCCAGCTAATCACACCCACCCTTTCCTAGTCATTACCCTACAGGTTTATTTATTTGATTTATATTCTGCTCTTCCTCCCAAAGGAGCCCAGGGTAGCAGATACAGCAATGATAAAACAATGAGAACATAACAGTTTAAAACAGTTTTAAAAAGCGCTTGACACATTCTCAACCTGTGATTACAGGGTTGCCAGAAAGAATGTCTTATCGGCCATCAAATAACTGGGTGAATATGAATGCTTTTAAATGTCCCATGAAAGCCAATAAAAAGGAAGACAGATGCTCCTCACCAGGGACAGCACACCACAAATGGGGAACTACCACTGACAAGGCCCTGTCACTGCCAGTCAGGTAGCCCCAGGCAGGTTTAGTTCCAGTAGGGATTGCAGCTCCCTCAAAATGTACATTGGGCGTTTGTTGAGATATGTTACAATTAGGCTATGTAAAAGAAACGATGTATGCCACCTACTAAATTTAAATCAATGCATGGGTGTGTATTAGGCCAGGAACTGAGGTTAAAACCTAGGAAGAAATAAAATGTTTGATCTTCCCCACCGCTTTAGTTTTTATTCCCTTAATTCTGTGTTTGTTTGTTTTTTAATGCTGAAAATTGTTTCTTAATTTTTTGCAAATATTTCTTTCATGTTTTTGAGCTACAAAGCTTGGAAATGAATCCTGCCCTATTAAGAGTGAGGCAGTACCTTAGGGCGTTTGTGAGTAGGGAGTCTTCTGATCAGGGTAAGGCACCAGCTATGTGCTCCAGGCTCTGAAATGTGGGCAGCCTGCTAATGCTCTCCCTGGCATAGTTTATAGTTGTATTAACAGCACTGTGTGGGAAACCGCTTGTGAAAGTAGCAGCCCACACTCTACCTGTCTGCAACTGCTATACAGTATCTGCCTCCTCATTTTCAAGGGTATTAAAATTTTATCACAAACATTTAAAGAGGAAAAATACATTGACTTTTTCTGAAAGCAATTTGTTAATTAACATCAAAGGGATGAAATTTGACTTGCATTGCCTGGTGAGTGGCATTCTTCCATAGTCCTGGTTGCTATGGTGATGAAGGAAACTCGTTTGTTCCGGGTCATTCCTAAATTTGCACATGAAAGCATTAGAGATTACTGCTGTCTAATCAAGTTATATGGAAAAGTTTAAAGGGTGGTACCATGTTTTACAGCCATCAGCCCCCAACAGAATAAAATACAATTGCTGAAAAGAGGATTATCTCCTCCTTTTAAAAACATACTAGGAAAGTTCAAAATGCTTTAAAAGCCTATTTTTACCACACATCTTGATTTGTATGATACTTTCTAAACAGAAAGGATCAAATCCTGTTTCTATTAGGGCATTAATGTATGTATTGCCAAACCTGACAACAGATTCTGCCTAATAGCTAAGAAATATGGATTGCATTATTTTTAAAAAATATGTATCCCACTTTATATTAGGACTTCCACATCAGCATAAATGCCTAGAAAATGCTCTTTCATTATGAGTAAAAAATAGAGCTACAGTTGCAAAGTAATGCAGTACTACTTCAACGTTTCCATCTGGAGGATCTTGGACACGGGTGGCACTGTGGTCTAAACCACTGAGCCTCTTGCCCTTGTCAATCAGAAGGTCAGCAGTTCAAATCTGCATGACACGGTGAGCCTGTTGCTCTGTCCCAGCTTCTGCCAACCTAGCAGTGTGAAAGTATACTAGTGCAAGTAGATGAATAGGTACTGCTGCAGCAGGAAGGTAGTCAAAACAAAACAAAACAAATTTCCTTCCAGTAGCACCTTAGAGACCAACTAAGTTAGTTATTGGTATGAGCTTTTGTGTGCATGCACACTTCTTCAGATACACTGAAACAGAAGTCACCAGACCCTTATATATAGTGAGAGGGTGGAAAGGGGTATTACTCAGAAGGGTGGTGGAAATGGGTGATTCGTTGATAGGTGTGGTAAACCTGTTGACGACTGTTAACAACTGCCAATAAAATATATATTTATCAGGTCAACGGTGTTTCCGTGCACTTTGGCACTCATCACGGTCCTCCATGCGCCAGTAGCAATTTAGTCATGTTGGCCACATGACCCAGAAAGCTGTCTGTGGACAAACGCCAGCTCCCTCAGCCTGAATAGTCGCCTTTGGCTGGACTTAGCCGTCCAGTGGTCCTTTACCTTACCTTTTACCTTACTTGGAGGATCCATGGAGTACTAATCTTGTTATTCAGGGTCAATTCAAGCAATATTCACTCATGCCCATCCTTTGCTCCAGGGCCACAGATTGCAGCTATAACCATACCCAGGACTGGGAAAGTAGTTTATCCCTCTTTCATTAAGGGAGTTTTCTGCTCAGAGTACATTTTGTTTGGCTTGTTATTTAATTGGTTGACTTTCAGATCCTCTTTCATTATTATATTTTGGATAAATATAACCAATTTTCCGCCATAGTATGTGTTGTGACGTGGGGTTTGTGATTTCAGCTCTCTTGATATAACATGCTGGAGACAGTTCTCTAGTAACACTTCTTTATTAAAGCAACAAGACTGACGACTGGGGAGAGGAAAGCTACATTTATAGGGACAGGGAACTAGCAAGAAAGGATACATTTTGGAGGGAACAATATCAGGCAATCACAGTCCTGCCTTTTGGAGGGAACCAATAAGACAGAGGATCCAAATACAGCAGCTTAAATGAACCAATAGTAGCTGTACCCTCTGGAACCAAAAGGCAGTTACTTTACCCTAATGCGAATACAGACAATAATAATACAGATATAAAATCCTTTGACTCAATACACAACAGTATGGCTCACAAGTCTTCTTCTAGGGTGTGTTGGCAATGCTCAAGAGTCATTCCTCTTGAAGGTTCTAAAAACTTATCACCCTGCCCTGGTTCCGTAAGCCTTACTTAGTTCATCTTTCCAAACCAAATGGGTTTTTCTGTATACTTAGAATGGCACTAAGGCTGAGCTCCTCAGCTAAAGATAACTTCTATGATGAATATGTATATTCATTCATGTTTATTTTAGTTAATAAATTATAATTGTTAAAGTATGAAAAAGGAATTGTCATGCAAGCAATCAAGGAAGGGCCTTTTCTATAAAAAAACAATTATTATGGTTCATCTTCTTTTGAAATTTGTTAACCATATGCATGAATCTTTTTCACATAGGGTATGAAATAAATATGACTCGGGGCCATGAAAAATACAAGTGGTCCATATGTTATGGGACGGCAGCTAGATTTAGCACAATGAGTAAATGTAACAACTCTGGAGTTTTTAGGAGACTAGTTCTTGGTCCTCACTCATGATATATAAAAGGTGGATTTTCTGTTATCAGCCCATGAGCTCTTCTAGAATATGTTTCAGGACTTCTCAGAAAGATAGAATATGTTTATAAACAAGGTTTTCAAAGGGCCTATTCCTAGTATGGATGAACAAAGTCCTCCAGCTTCATTCTGTTATTATTTCACACTTTTGTTCTGCCTTTCATTCTGCTCTAGTTTCTCCCAGCAAGAAAATAATAATAATGTTGGTATTGCAACCCTCTTCTTTTGTGTGTGTGTGTTGGTTATGTGCACATTAAAAAAATAAGTTTTAGGCTTGAGCAAATTTTGAGATGTGTACTTAAAGTCTATATTATTGCCACTTCTCCAGAAGAGAATTTAGATTGAGGTTTATTTATGTCTTTCTTTACTAAGTAACTTTTTTTTGAATGGCCACAGGATGTAAATTACCGTATTTTTTGCACCATAACACTCACTTTTTTCCTCCTAGAAAGTAAGGGGAAATGTCTGTGCGTGTTATGGAGGGAATGCCTACGGGTGGCATGCCTACGGATTTTCCTCCTCTAAAAACTACATGCGTGTTATGGTCAGGTGCGTGTTATAGAGCGAAAAATACGGTATATTCTTCTTGACACTTATTCCTAATGAATTTGGACATTATTATGGATCAGGAACTAGCTGTTGCAATAATAGGAAAGGTCATCATGCTTGGGTTGTTTTGAGTGCTGGATTTTGTCTGAGGTCTTCAATAGTATACTGTGAAAAATGCAGCATGAAAGAATGAATTGACTATAAAAGTCATGGCACAAATGCAACAGAGTACAGTGAATCAGAGCACTACATTTCTGTTGCTAGTGCTACCACTTTTGTACTGTATTTGTATAATGTATCCGTATTCCAACTGGAGTTGTTTTAAATACTCTAAATGCAGCATGTGAGGGCAATTAATTCAAATTGCAAATTACCTTTTGATTCAGTTCAGTTCTTCGCTCTGATTGCCGCTACACATAACTGTGATTTTGCCAGAAGAACAACTGCATTTCAGGCAAGTACAAAAGCTGTATGAAGCCAGCATTTCCATATATGAGATGCGTTGCTTAGTTTGAAATATGTCTTTTTGGCAGAGGATTTCTGGTGACCAGCTACAGCAGCCACTGAGTAACAAAGTGTGAAATGAATACTTGAAATTATACTTGGAGGCTGAAATTTATTATCCTAAAATGTCTCACAATTATGAACAAATTCAGATAAATCAGTCTGGTAAAGAATTGCTGAATACTAAATAGGATTAAATATTTGATAAATATTATTTTTCAGTGATTAATCCAACCAGCTTTAATCACAGTGTTTCATTTCAATTTATTGGCCCTCCTATTTTATTAAGTTCTATGTTGATCCAAGATGACAGTGTTAATTTCTTTCATTATGCTCACAATTTTACATTTTATAAACCATATAGTCACTAATTTGAATCTGTTCATTCTTACAGATATTCTGCCCTGTTTCTTGAACAAAAAGAAGTATCAGTGGGGAGGCTGCATTAAAGAGACAGTCATTTTAGAGGGAAAACAATTTTCCATAAGGCTAGAAACCAGGGTTATCTAAAGAAGCTGGACAGTAGGAGATGCAAGGGAGACAAAACAAATATTTCCTCCCAAAAACACTGCATAGTTAAACTAGAGAATACTAAAATCACAAGACATTGTGACAGTGGCCAGCAACTTGTACAGAGGTTTAAACAAGCATACCCTCCAACCTTTTCTAACCAAAATCCAGGACAACCCACCACCTCCATGCTGCTGCCCCCCTCCCTTTTGGGACTTCCTGTAGGCATCTGGTTGACCTTTGTGCAGAACAAACATCGCAGTTCTGATGCAACAGCGCTGTGCTTGGGATATACCGTATTTTTTGCTCTATAAGACTCACTTTTTCCCTCCTAAAAAGTAAGAGGAAATGTGTGTGCGTCTTATGGAGCGAATGCAGGCTGCGCAGCTACCCCAGAAGCCAGAACAGCAAGAGGAATCACTGCTTTCGCTGCACAGCAATCCCTCTTGCTATTCTGGCTTCTGGGATTCAGAATATTTTTTTTCTTGTTTTCCTCCTCCAAAAACTAGGTGCGCCTTGTGGTCTGGTGCGTCTTATAGAGCAAAAAATACGGTGTGTCTGTGTGTCTGTGTGTAAATAAACTACAATTCAAAAGATGGAAGCTTCTGTTACTACAAATGTAATAAATGCACTAAAACCTACTTTAAAAAAAGTAAACCAAAAATATAAACCAACTAATGTTTTAAATTAAAACAACAGTTACTGTGCTACATACGCAGAGTTTCTACATAGGAAGTCTTTTTGAATTACAGCTTGGAATCTGATTTAGTTTTGTTTCATTCTTAATCACAGCATGACACATAAATATATCTCACAGTTCTGACTGAATTATTTGTAATTTCCTATTCACCCTGGCAAGTATTTCAAGTGATGCTGCTGGATTCCAGAAAGGAGGGTTCAGGGCGAAATTTCTTATTATGGCCCATGCCAAAACCCTGTTGAGCTTTACCTAAGCTCATAAACCAGGTTCAACATATTGTGAGTTTCCTCTGCCATTTTCTGCAGCAGCACCAGCAGGGTGTGGAGGGCCATTTCTGGTGCCTCACCAACAGGAAGTTTCCAATGAAAAGAACCCTAAATATATTACCTTACGAGGGCTTTGGAGACCAAAGTTATGGGAAACAAAAATTCTCAGAGATATTTTTACTGGGAATTAAGTACTGGTACAGCTTTAATTGGGACACGGGTGGTGCTGTGGTCTAAACCACTGAGCCTAGGGCTTGCCGATCAGGAGGTCGGCGGTTCGAATCCCTGTGAAGTGGTGAGCTCCTGCATCTTGGTCCCAGCTCCTGCCAACCTAGCAGTTTGAAAGCATGTCAAAGTGCAAGTAGATAAATAGGTACCACTCCGGCGGGAAGGTAAACGGCGTTTCTGTGTGCTGCTATGGTTTGCCAGAAGATGCTTAGTCATGCTGGCCACATGACCCAGAAAAACTGTCTGCGGACAAACATTGGCTCCCTCGGCCAGTAAAGCGAGATGAGCGCTGCAACCCCAGAGTCGTTCACGACTGGACAGTTGTCGGGGTCCTTTACCTCTGCAGCTTTAATGCTTGGTGGTGATCCAAGGCCTCCTCTTCCTGCCCCCTGCAAGTCTACTTTTGGAATAAAGGCTTTAGGGGAAAGAAGGGGAAGTAGGGCCTGCTAGAGTGGAAAGGAGAGAAATCAGTTGTAGGGTAAAGCTATGAACAGTGGAAATCTAGAAGGTATGTATTTAGAATGGACAGAGAAACCTGTTTAAAATTTAAAAATAGCTGATGTTTATCAATTCCACAGACTGATTTGCAGCAGCAAAAACTTCCAAACACCTCCAGATGTGATCTTCCTTTTCCCCACCCACAGTATGAGCATCCAGATTTGCACCAAAATCTGTCTCCACTCCGCACCTAAAGAAATGATGACGTTTTGGTTGCAGACGTGACTTAAATTTTCAGATAAGCACTTGCTCCCCATCTTTTATTCCCTCTGGTTATACTAAACACACAGTTACAAACTGTCTAGACATGTACGTGTAATAGTGAAAAAGTGCATGCTTGTTGATTTTCACAGCTCAACTATTGTGTACACAAGTACACAGATTGCATACTTATTGAACAGAATGTGTAACTGTCTTTTTGGTATCACACATAATAGAGATCAGGCAGGTAGATTGGTTATATAGTCTTTTTATTGCTATCTTCTCATTGTTTACTTATTTTTAAAAATTATACCCTATATCTCAAAGTAAAGAAAATTTAAAACACAAATTAAAACACCAGAGAGTAGAACATGAGAATAACATTTATGGTGCAAAGCATACCTGAAATAAAAACCATTCTAACCTGGCTTCTGAAACTTAGTGCAACGGTGCCTGCCTGATATTTAATAAGAAGGAGTTCCATAATTAGTTAAAATATATTGCAAAGAACTGTGCATGTGAGCAATAAGTATGTCCATCCAATGCTCACAGTCCATGGACATATTTATATTTCAGTAGGTTATTCTCAACTAACTTTTTTCTTCATTGTCTACTGTCTGTTGCAAATGTGTCTTGATCAGACAGTAAACATATAATACCGACTTGTTTTTTGCCTCCCTTAGGGTTCACCCTCCCAAAAATTGTTGTAGCTCTGCAAACCTTTGGGCTTGCCCCACAACTTCGGACACCTCTCTCTTGTGTATAGATGGTGCTGTTTTCATTATACAGGGATCAGCAATCACCCATGAACTTTGCAAATGGAGGGAATAATAATGTTACACGCCACCCCAAATCTCCAGGGAGGTCCAGGTCCTTACCCAGTGTTGTGGTTTTCTTTGGAATTGTGGCACAGTGGAGACTGTGGTGTCTTTATGATATATGGTTTTATTTACACACATATATATGCAACCTGAGCCTACTGTGGAGAGGTTCCCAGCTGCCATGTTGGATCCAAAACTGAAATCAGCCGTTTCTCTGTCTCCTGCTCTCTGACTGCCACATAACACAGCTTCAGACCCATATTGCTCTGACCCCTTTCCTGTCTGCTTCCTTTAACAGAGCCCAATGAGATTTCCCTCAATTACACCATCCACCTTGAAATCCTAAACCTAGTCTTTGGCTCTGCTCACCATCCCATCATAGGAGGAGAGCACAGAGTAATTATTTTGTTAATTGCCCATTGCCTTCTTTTGTAATACATGATGACTTTTCTCTCCAGCCAATTTCCTGGTCAAAATAGACTTGTTTAGCCTGCATTTTAACGCTGCTAAATCCAACACCTGGCACCCAGATTAAGACTCTGAGCATTTATTAATTTCTAACGTTTACCAGATCTGTTGTTTTACACCCACAAACTCTGACACCCAAAACATGACAAAATTATTCTACTGTGAAGGCATCACAAATACAAAGGTGCTGTTCTCCCGGGTTTTTATGATAACTGGGTCTCCAGATCATATTTAAATAATATCTGGTAATTGTGTCATGCATCCAAAAACCGGTCAGGAGAAGTAGATGTTTCACAGAACATTTTTACTTTTTAGTGACATTTATAATGCCAAATACCTTCCAAGTGTCCATCTAAAACTTCCACTTACTTTTAGACTACCTCAACTCTTTCAAGGCCACTTTCTCTGGGTCCGTTAATCTCCTCCCACACTTGCCAGTCAGCAGGATGTTGATTACAGTCATTCTGCGACTGTTAGTAACTCTACTTCCAAAAATACATATGAAAGGCTTTCTTTAGGGCTATTCAGCAGAAAACATCCACAGCACGGGAGCAACAGAGAGCTGGGCATCTTGCTTCTGTGTCTCCTTACATTAAACAGCAGAGAGCTCTCTCTGGCTGCAAAACAGTGTCTGGTGAGTTGTAGGAGCACCTCCCATGGTGAACCATAATGAGTGCTCCACCTCCCATAAACCTTTCCATCTGATTCATAGAAATTGGCTCCATGTAAACTCAGAAACTGTATTTTATGAGCTGACGATTAACTTAGCCAAAAATTAGATTAACTACTCTTTCAACAACTGCTGACTTTCTGCCAGGTATTCTTCTAGAAGACAAAAATATAGCATTTTCTGTGTTTAAGTGCCTGGCTTCTAAGACATGTTGATATTCTCAACCACCTTTTATCATATTTAATGCTATCCTGCTAAGTCTTTGCATCACTTATTAACAACCAATTTCTTGCCAGCCTGGCATGAAGGACTTTCCTCCTACTCTCCCATCAAGCCTTCCGGCTGCTACAGATTGCTTATAAATATCTTTACTCCGGCTGGGAATGTTGATCTGTATGGCTCTCCAGTTGTGAGAGGTGGAACCTGGTCATTCATTAAACTGTTTAAAGGTCAATTTTCTTTCTCTAAAGGGCAATTTTATGTTCCCCAAATTTGGATTAAATAGGGTAGCCAATAAGGGATGGCTTAAGCATGCAACTTTTTCTCGCTAGTATTCTTTATATGCCTGATTTACATGAAGTTTTCATTTATTCTAGATGGTGTTCACGACATTCAGGGAAATCCTGCATTTAAGAGGTGCTTTTAATTAGAAAACAAAAAGCTCCTTGGTAGGAAAAAATTGCTGGACAACGAGATTATCAAATCAATTAAAGAGTTTTCTCCTTAAGAGCCCTTTCTTATCCACAGCAGTGCCAAAGCAGCAGAAAATGGAAGTAGGAGCTCCAAATGGCAGTTCATTGGGAGGGCTTTCCTTTTGCTGCTGTAAGGATCAGTGACATGAAGAAATCTGGGACAAGGGGGTCAGCCTCTTTTCTTTGGCCTTAGCCCCACCACCAGCCGACTGTCCATTGTTCTCCCTGGCCAAGGGTGGGTCAAAGGCCAGCCCAAGCAGGTGGGCGGCACCCGCCCAGGTAAGCTCGCTCGGTGCCGCAAACCCCGCCCACCTGTGGGGAAGGAAGGGTGGAAATTGCTTCTGTAAAGATCAGTGACATGAAGAAATCTGAGCAAAAAGCACTTGTTCCCATACCTGGCACTGGCATTCCTTGACTAGCTAATTTGGTAATTAGCCCTGCCAATTAAAAAATGACCAACTTTATTTAGTTTGATTACAAGTTCTATTTTTTTTTTAAACAATGAATTTAAAGCTTATAGGAATACACTACTTCAACTGTGTTTTTTTATAGGACATCCTGGTTGTACCAAATAGTAGAAATCATCGCTGGTGAATGGATTCAATTCCTGGCATAACCAGACAGATGGCAAATGGGTGGGACTCAAATTGCTGCTAGTCAGAAAGACAAAGGGCTGATGGGAGAGTTGTATGTGTGTAAGCCGGCAGCTGGGCAGCTGGGAGATAGCACCATGCCTGAATTCTATTGGAATACAAGGCTATACAGCTATGAGATAAGTACAGTGGTACCTCGGGTTACATACGCTTCAGGTTACATATGCTTCAGGTTACAGACTCCGCTAACCCAGAAAAAGTGCTTCAGGTTAAGAACTTTGCTTCAGGATGAGAACAGAAATCGTGCTCCAGCAGCGTGGCAGCAGCAGGAGGCCCCATTAGCTAAAGTGGTGCTTCAGGTTAAGAACAGTTTCAGGTTAAGTACGGACCTCCAGAACGAATTAAGTACTTAACCCGAGGTACCACTGTATGACCCTTTGGGAGTGCTAATGCTGTAAATCCCTCCGTCATAGGCTCAGGTTGTATTTATGTTTAAATAAACCATATATCACAAACATACTGAAGAAGTGTGCATGCACACGAAAGCTTATACCAGAACAAACTTAGTTGGTCTATAAGGTGATACTGGACAATTTTTTCTTTCTTTATTTTTATTTTGTTTTCTATTTCCTATATATTTAAACAGGCTGATTCACTTTTAAGGAATCTTTGAAGTTTGTCAAATGACTTCACATACAAAAATGTCCCTGCTTTGTTTCTTCTTTAAATAAAGCATCTGAACATTTTGGGGAGGCCTCAAATGTTTACTGGGTGATTACTTAATCACTGAGGTACTGCTAAAAAACTCATGAGACTACATATTCACTGTCTTAACCTTTTCATGTTTTATTTTGACAAATCATCAATTCAAATTTTTAATTTAATGTGTTCTCAAACATTTTTGCCAGTATATTATCCAGAATATTATCAAAGTATCAAGCTATTTGATAGGAATAATTTAACATGCCAAATTGGTTTCTGTAGCCTTGTCTGCAAATGGTATTTTTCTTATTATGGTGCTACCCTTAAATAGTGATACTGAGAGTACTTAAACAGGCATACACATATTCAGTGATACAGAACTACATGCACAAAGTGATAGGTGAATGGCCCATTTCCTTCACCCTTCCTATAGCAATCTTAGTTTAATCAGAATGAAGCGAACAGAAATACCCAGCCTGTTTAAATATATAGGAAATAGAAAACAAAATGGTGGCCTACATGCAAGCTGTTGCATGTCTCTCTACAAAGTTTCTCCCAGGTTCATCACTGCTTTTTACATGCTGTGAATATAGTTTCCCCAATTAAGTAAAATTTTTAGTGGTATCTTTGCTGTAGAGAACAGCAGTGAAGCTGATAATGCTGAGTTGAAAGAACTCCATTGTAGATGTGAAATTGACAAGTAATTTCAATCCCTACTTTATGTCACCTTCATAGTAAGGGAATTCTCTGCCCTCACAGAAAAGGGGATGGTAGTGATGGTAAGGGAAAGCTTGTTAATGTCATAACATTTATTTTAAGCATTTGTATACCAATCTCTGAGCTTTTTCTATATCAGATTAAAAAAATCATTATACTCAAGTTAATAGGGGAGGTCTGGGATTCTTGTCTACAATATCCATGTCATAAATTAAACCTGGCAGGTTATCATTGCATCCCTATTTTAAGGTGTTTATAGTTCCGTTTGCTGCTACTTTATAAAGTAAATATAATCTTATTTTAGACTCAAAGAGAGGCTATCAAAAGTATGCTTAAAGAGGGACTAATGCTTATTCATGAGTAAGATTTAAACTAAGTCTCTGTGCCAGTGAGTGCATGGAATATATTCAAAAACCGTATACATAAAATGGCACAGCACACACAACACAAGCTGATTATGATAATGTATTAGTGCAAAGTTTTGAAAATCAGATCCTGTAAACATATACCATTAACTTTATGTTAATAAAATATTTTGCTCAATATGTTTTAAATTATTCATTTGTAGCTAGTCTAAAAATATAAAAGTTTTCTTATTATCATTCAATTTACATGATTACTTTACTTTCACATTTCTTTTCCTTTACCATAAACAGAATATAAAATTCCCAATGAGCTTTTGGATATTTAAAATGTGTAATTTTTATGCACAAATTGAGGCAGTTAGGATTTTAACTTTGTGATTACTGTAAGGATAATTTCGGCTTCTGATTTTCAACTCTCTTACAGCTCAGTGAAATTGCTGTGTTTTCTGATTTGAGTCATTATTCTTCTTCTCATTAGGCACATGCTCCTCTTAAAAAACAGCAACATAGTTTTACTACTCAGAAAGAGCAGATTTAATAGTGTTGCCCGCAACCCCAATTTCTGAATAGTGCGAGATTCCAGGGGTACCAGGTGCTTATCCAAGGTTTGTGTTTACTTTTGGAAAATGAGGCATAATGGAGACTGTGGTGTCTTTATGATATATGGTTTATTTATACATATATACAACCTGAGCCTATGATGGAAGTGTTCACAGCATTAACACCCAGAAAGGGTGTTTCTCCTATAACTGTAGCCTTGGATCCAAACAGAAATCAACCATCATGCTCTGACCCTCTCCTTAGCTTGCTGCCTTGACTCACCTGTAACCCAGTGTTTTTTAACCGGTGTGCAGTGGCACCCCGGGGTGCCTTGAATGATGGTCAGCGGTGCCTCAGGCAACACTGGTCTCTGTCCCCCTTCCTCTCCCTTCTTTCATTTGATGCCCTCTCTGCCAGTGTGGTGTAGTGGTTAAGAGCGGTAGTCTCGTAATCTGGGGAACCGGGTTCGCGTCTCCGCTCCTCCACATGCAGCTGCTGGGTGACCTTGGGCCAGTCACACTTCCTTGAAGTCTCTCAGCCCCACTCACCTCACAGAGTGTTTGTTGAGGGGAAGGAAGGGAAAGGAGAATGTTAGCCGCTTTGAGACTCCTGAAGGGGAGTGAAAGGCGGGATATCAAATCCAAACTCTTCTTCTTCTTCTTCTTCTTCTTGCACAACTGTTTGTTGCAGCAGCCTTGGCTACAAGCTCCCCAGGCGAATGGTGCTTCTGGGGCTGGCCAGGGGGTGCTTCCCAGGCCTCTGTGGAGCAGTGTGAGAAGGCACCTCTCTTTGGGACAGGAGGGCAGCTCATAGACCAGGGGCGGCAGCTGCAGCTGCCCAGAGGACTCCCAAGCACAGGGGAGAAGAGAGGATGCTGAGGAAACACTCCACAAAGGAGGGTGTTCAAAAAGGGGTGGGGGGCTGCTGGCTCTGCTGACAAGGAGTGAAATAGCTGGGCTCCTGAGCCCCACAGGGGTGCCACAGAAAGAATGTAGCTGGTCAAGGGATTTGTGGACCCAAATGGTTGAAAACTCTGCTTTAACCTATTTCCCTAGGTCACATCACACACACAATCAGATCTAAAATTTTAATTCAAACTCTGCCTTTATCTTCTAACTGAGTTGAGGGAGCAGCCCCTCCCATATGTCACCTGGCACAGAGCCCCCTTCTCTTTGGCTTTCTTAATGGCTTATCATCTTCCTTTTGGATTTCTCTTCATTTTCCTAGGAATGCCTCCAGACATTGTTCCTTGTTACTGTTGCCGAACGAAATATGATAAGGAAGGTGTCTTTAGGAGGTAGGCATCGAGCAACAAAGGTTTTGGAAGCTACTTTATGCTGCTTTTGTACATTTGGAAGGCCACAGATGCTCATCTTGCAAGTCCATCTGGACTAACAATCACCATGAGGGCCAGCACAGTTCTCATGTGGATTATAGAAGCTTGTGTCTCTGTCACTCACAAAACCCTTTGACTGGAAAGTGTCCTGTATGTATGTGATCTTGGTCTTGCTACTGGATCACAAGGCTCACTCTTCTGCTGCAGTACATCTGTAGGATAATATAATATTGGATGGAGAGGTGCTTTGATCCATTGCAACAAGCCATGCTTACTTAAATGGATCAATAGCCTATTTTCTTCCTTGGTTACTGAATCTTGGAAATATCATATTTCTACTCTCATATTTCTATTCCCTGCTTTCTTGAAATTTCAGTGCTTTTTATGGGACTTTATTGTACAAGACAAGATTTTTACCTTTCAGTCTTGCATTTCTAAACTATTGGTAAGATCTTATAAAGTATCAAGATGTAAGAAATTATAAGGTGCAAAAGTTTAAACTTCTTATTCCCATCTTTCAGCTTTTATTTATATAAAAACAAAAAACTAAACATACACACACACATCCCAACCTCCCATTTAGTGGGTGAGCTAAGGTTAGCAACTTAAACTGTTTATTTCAGGAAAGTACAATAAACCTGCAGCAGTTCAGAATGTTAAAGTACATCTTCCTGGGGAGCAACTGTGAGCAGACACATAACTGCAATTTTTTGTTTTGTTTTTTGCAGTATCTTACCACCTTGCTTCAGTAAAATGACCTTGGTATTCTAAGGTATTCATATAGAAGTCACTTTGCCACTTGAAGTTTAAAACTACTTGCCTTCCAGCCATCAGGCTGGCATTTTTATTCTGCTCAGGCAGCATTTGTTAATGCCATAAATGTCAGAGTTGATCAAGATTCCATCCAGGTTTCCCTTTTCTGTTATTGATTTGCATTTTATCACATTTATTTTTAAAACTTACTATGTCCACTAGATTCATTTACAACAACACTGCCTCCCCCACCAAAGGAGGGCCATGATAAATAGTTTATGTACAAGTTCTTGGAAGTCTATGCACACCCTGGGGATAAAAGAGTAATTCAAACATCAAGCTCATGGGGTTGTCATAAGCGATTGTCTTGTAGAACTGAGGGACAGAGAAATGCATTATCTACACAGAGTCCCAGTCAGATTTTTAAAGCTATTTTCTCTGTTGCATTTTTGCTGCTTTGCATTTTCCAAGTCATGTAAGGGGATCAGAAAATAATTGGATCTGGTCATCTTGCAGTAGAGAGCATTCAGCCAGCCAGCCACTTGTCATGTTCAGTCTTAATGTCAAGGCTGCACTCCAAGTATACATTTTGCATCAACTTCACTGGGGCTGAGGGAAGCGAAGATTTGCTTAAAGCAATGTTCACTTTTCAAATAGCCTTGTACACCATGCCCTTTAAGTTATTAAAAGATTATCTAAGCAAATAATGTGGGACTCTAATGTCAGCTTCTAGTATATCCATATCTTCTTAATATGTTTTTTAAAATTTGGTGATGCCAAATTCATCAGATAATAGGTTAAGGAACACAATCTAGCATGTGTGTATAGGTTCCTCCACCCCAGCTCCGATCCAGATTCAAAAGATCCCTTCATGTTTACTCAGAGTTAATGCCCAATAAATTAAATGGGGCCTACTCTCCAGGTACGTAGACTTGTACCCTAAAGTCAATTACAGCTTTTAAGGCAGTTCACTGTGCAGTGGTTTCAAGGGAGAAGAGGAACTTCCGCCTACATCTTCACATGTTGAAAGGATGTAATCAAATCAGGAGGTGCCACTGTCAGCATGGATACAAATGGTTCCTGCCTGGACAGTTGCCTGGTGTGTGAGCATCAAGAGGCTTGGCTATCTGGTCAGCAACCAGCCTTGCATGGTTTTTAACATGGTGCTGCTGACTGCATTCACCATCAGCTCCACTTTGGCAGGGAACTTCATCACTGACCACCACTGCCTAAAGTCACAATATTGCTTTAAAAATGAAATGAAATAGAAATCTGACTAGTGTTCATCCTACAGTCCAAGACTATTACCTTCCTGTTCTACATTACTCATTGAGAATTGTCAACAAATGGTATTTTTCAGTGTTGGCAGGAAACAAAAGAGAGTTCCATCTTTGGTAATTATTTCCGTTACTTCAAGAATATCTCCCTACATTTCACTCGTGTGTACATAAAGACCATGTTCAGAGTGATATTGGTACTCACGAGAATCCCAAATAGTTGCAAACGTATAGCAACCATTATCTGTGCAACCATAAGGTTTACATGTATCAGAGCAGTATTGTGAATAATGTGTATCTGAAGACCCCAGTTCTCACAACAGCACTTTCTCAGGAGTGCTTCCTATCATAGCTCTCAACGTTTCCCTTTTTTAAAGGGAAATCCCCTTATTCTGAATAGGATTTTCCCTTTAAAAAAGGGGAAAGTTGACAGCTATTCTTCCTATATGGGACAATTGTCCCATAGTCACGTAGTTGAGAGATTTCAAAGTGGGCTGCCATTAAATTATTAATAAATGTGAACTAATGTTTGGTGGTTTATGTTGCTTTCCTAAGTGGTTTCTCAGGGGGGGGGATTTGTTATGAGTACTTTCTGCCCAGCTTAAATAAATAACAATTAATTGTTTGTTTAAAAGCAAACCGAGATAACTTGGACTATGGAATGAAAAGCTTTATAGCTTCTTCTTATCTATTGTACACCGTCTAGCTTGTACACTTCGATAAAGTATCATATGGAAGCTTAATGTAATTTAGCATCTTTATGTGAGATTCAGCTTCATAACTATTGAGAACTTGAAGGAATAGATTGCTTTTCAGCAGAAAAGTACAAATTTCAGCATGAAGTACAAACTGACCATAATGTATAGAAAATATTAGAAACCAGCTTGAATGCTGATAAGAAGAAAAATGGCTTTAAAAAAAAGTATGAATAAGAATCGTGGTTGCTTTAATTAAGGGTTGCCTACATCAAAGGAGGACATTTGAAGCCATGCGTGTGTATTAGTAAAGTATTTGCAAAGGAGCAGAGAAACTGGATACTTCCAAGAACCTCACAGTAAGGTTGCTTTAGGAAATAGATTTCTGTTAGTTCTGATGTGAATTGACATGATCTGCACCTTTGGATCAGAACGTAATTATTATTTGGACTTTGGACTTTTCTGAATGTTGTGACAGAGGGCTCAGTTCAGAAAACCTATCCCAATGCATTGAAATGCATATTTTAGCATGAAATATATTTCAGAATGCATACATTTTCACCTTTTTCTTAATGAAAGTCTCAAAAGAAAAATAAAGATATATCTCAAAATTCTCTATAGAGCAGAACACCTTTTGGCAAGACAATAGTTGATTTTTCTCTCCATGAAACATATAAATATATTTTAAGTGAACAGTTTAATAAAGTGATATATGGATACTGTGGCATTAAAAAAAATTCTCATTTCAGATTTCTCTAAGTCATTGGATCCTGGTTACATTAATTTTGTTGGACCACCCATTATACACTATTCTTCCTATCACAGTGAAAACTGTTTATTGTTTTTATATTTTTCCGGACTGTGTGGATGCTACTTCTTATTATAACAGTCTTTCCTGTCATTTGTCTTTCATGAAGTCAGTAGGGTGACAAAAGCTGACAATCTATAAAAATGTTGCAGACTTTGACAGTAGATAAAATATTTGGGTTGGGATAAGAAAATATTCATTAAGCTACTCCTACCTCTTTCCCCAGCCCCCTTCACCACCCTAACTGAGATTACATATTTCTTACCTTGATGCTTTTTAGAATAAACACATTTTAATTGCATGTTAAAGTAAACCTTAGTGGTTTCCCTCATTCTTCGCTCCATTTTATGCCAGTGTCATCGTACTTTCCATTATCAATTTAGCACACAAATGGTTGAAGTTCTCTTGATAGTCCTCTAATTGGGTCAGTGTTGCACTTACATGTGTCTGAATTTGTATATTAGGTCCAAATAAAATGTTACATGAGAAGTGTGACAAAAATCATCCATTTGTTTTTTACTGAACAGTTTGCTTGGAAGAATGGTAGGGGAAGAGTCTACATGAGCATTTGCACAGCTGCTGTTTGTCTGCTTGCTCTCCAAAGCTGTTTTTCTTCCACTAGGGATATTGATGATCCTCTGTCCCATTGGTTGAAATGGCCACTGAGGAGAATTTTAATTGGACAAATGGCTGTGCACACACACTGTACCTCTAAAACACATTCAAAGTACACGCCCTCAAAGAATTCTGGGCACTGGAGTTTACCCCTCACAGATCTTCCATTTCCAGCAACACTTCACCAACTACAGTGCCCAGAATTCTTTGAAAGAGAAAAATGTGCTTTGAATGGGTTTTAAAGGTGTAGTGTGTATGCAGTCTAACTAGCTGCTTTCTCACTCCTGATCACAGGTTCTGATGCCATTTGTCATATACTAAAAACCTCATAAATCATGTTTCTCCTGTGTAGCATATAATTTGACCCTAAGATGATGGTGGTGGTGGTGGTGGTGGTGGTGATGTGGATGTGTATTTTCAGTTCTGTGGTACTATGGACCTGACCCTTTGAGTCTTTAACATGGTGATATCTGCTAGTCTAAGAAGCTTGAAAAGTTGCAACGTTGGATGCATCTATCCTACATCGCTCAGAATAAGGAGGCCCTGTATAGCAATGATTCTTTCTTTCTTTCTATTTATTTATTTATTTTATTTTATTTTATTTTATTTTATTTAACAAGATTTATGTTTAAAACAGACCTGTAATTAGTTTACATAAAATAATATAAAATATTAATAAGAAAATACCAATAATATCAACACTTTAAAAAACAGTATATATAAAATATAAAATATCAAACATTGTTTTTAAGATATTTCTCTTCATACAACTATGATTCCAGGACAGTTTACAGCTCATAGATCATAGAATCGTAGAGTTGGAAGGACCCTGAGGGTCATCTAGTCAGTGTGGTGTAGTGGTTAAGAGCGGTAGTCTCGTAATCTGGGGAACCGGGTTCGCGTCTCCGCTCCTCCACATGCAGCTGCTGGGTGACCTTGGGCCAGTCACACTTCTGTGAAGTCTCTCAGCCCCACTCACCTCACAGAGTGTTTGTTGTGGGGGAGGAAGGGAAAGGAGAATGTTAGCCGCTTTGAGACTCCTTAAAGGGAGTGAAAGGCGGGATATCAAATCCAAACTCTTCTAGTCCAGCCCCCTGCAATGCAGGAATATGCAGCTGTCCCATATTGGGATCGAACCTGCAACCTTGGCATTATCAGCACCACACTGTAACCAACCGAGCTAGCTGCACACATGCTACTTATAATACAACCAACATAATGAAATACAATAAAATTCAGCAAAATTCCAACCACAGTTAAAATTTTTAATAATAAATTCAGTCCTTACCAACCAATAAGCGCCCGAGTGAACAGAGAAATCTTTAGCAGGAATTGAAAACTTATCAGAATAAATGCATGCCTTATTTCATAGAGGAAGGAGATTTCCCGTTCTGGGTGCCATGACAGAGAAGACTGCCCATGTTGCATCAGACCATATGGAAAGTGACACCATCCTGAAGAATGAAGGTAGGAATAAGGACACTGTGATTCTCTGATATAATGACAAACCATGGAATATCAAGGCAACTGTTGCCTAAAAAGCAGAACTCATCCCTGCCCCCTGATGCAGGATCTATGTAGGGTAAAAGGAGTGTATGATACGGGATTGTGTGATTAAATGGTCTAAATTGCTGTTGAAAAGTCAGTCTTGCCTGTGCTTCTGGGAGCTGGTACAGCTGATACAGTGGTACCTCGGGTTACATACGCTTCAGGTTACACACTCCGCTAACCCAGAAATAGTGGGTTAAGAACTTTGCTTCAGGATAAGCACAGAAATCGGGCTCCGGCGGCAGCAGGAGGCCCCATTAGCTAAAGTGGTGCTTCAGTTTAAGAACAGCTTCAGGTTAAGAACAGACCTCTGGAATGAATTAAGTACTTAACCCGAGGTACTTTAAAAAGTAACAGTGAACAGTAACTTCAATTTTAAACCTGGAGACTGTGAGACTTTTCTCCAAGTATCAGATGTCTGGAAAACAGTGCAACACTGAAAGATATGACTACCCCTAGCTATCTTCTTCTTCTTTGGTGGTCACTTGTAGCCAAGTAAGATTGTGTTCCATAAACACAATTTTAAAAGTGAGTCTGTAAGTGACTGTGGAGGCCAATTCTGTATCCACACGTCCTTCCACAGTGGGGACTTTGGGTTTGGGATGGGTTTTTGGAAGATGCCTGTACGTGAATTTGTTTATGTGTGTAGAGCAGTGCATGTTGACCAATGCACAGTCTTCACAGTAAGGCTTTATTCCGATGGCATGAGTAATCACGACAACCAGTAGATTCTTATCTGCTGCAGCCTTCATCTGCCTTCACAGCCATTGTAACATACTGCTTGTTACCTTCCACCTGTTCTACCGTTGAGGACTTTTTGGATCATTCTTTGTCTAGCTCCTCCCCTTTGACCTTACCGCCTTGGGTGACCCTTCTGGAGTACGAGACTCCCAATGGCTTTGCTCACAAGGGTCATAGGAACATGCAAGCCCACTCACCACGACAAGGTGATGATCCAGCGAGTGAGCATGGGTCACTATATCTAGGACAGCACATTGCAGTGGTGCTCTGGGCAGCGTTTGGCATTTATTTTGCAGTGCTGACCTCTTAAGTATTAGGACACAAGGAGTTAGCCAGCAAAGTTTTTCGGCTGCACCCAGTTCGGGGGGGGGCCTCTGGAACACATGGAGACTAGCTGCAAGCAGCTTGCAGGACATTTTGAGGTTTTTAGGTTGAGGTTTTTAATGTTATTGTACATCATTCTGGTGTTTTGCAAGAAGGAAGAATATAAATAAAATAAATAAATATTACGCATTGCATTCCACTCCCACATCTGACACACATCTGCCAAGACACACAAGCACATTATCTATCTAATCACTTCAATATATCCCACTTAGTCACCAACCACTATCACCAATCACTCATTTCACTATATTCTTAGTGTTTATACTACTACAATTTTTAATAATAAAACACCTTGTTAATGTGTCATACCCTAAATTATTATAGACAGAGCACCTCATTCATAGTTCTAGGACAATATATTTGCATATATATATATATATATATATATATATATATATATATGAATGAAATATGTTTAGGAGTGGTTGGTGCATTTGTTTGTGCTCCAGTAGAATACTGCTTTCTGTTTGCAGTATGCCAGTGTTTTCTTATAAATAAATGAATAAAGAATAAATCTAAACAAGAGAACAGAGAGAACAGCTTGGAAGCCTTGTTGATTTGTTCTCCTGTTGTTGTTTTTTCCCCTCAGCAGAAACTGCAAATTAATTTTGTTTCTTTTTTTCTCTTCCAGTTCTTTAACGGTGCCTGACAAAAACCAGGGGGACCAGGAAAAAACTTGGGAGTAAGTAATTAACATTCAAAGCCTTAGCATTCAGACACCTTTTATACTTTCTCTTGCATCCAACTAGCTAGACATTTCCAAACAAGCCTTTAATTAACAGGTGAGTTTAATTGATATGCGGGTTGTCTTTGACCAGCAAAGACCTTAGTGAGGAGGAGGGAGGACTCCATCATACTTACTCACAATTGAAGGCTATTAATCCACTTGCAGCTGAATCTTTGGTAAGGGGTGGGGGCTGGAATCAATTTACTGTCATGAAGGAAGAAGTCAGAAACCAAAAGGCTACAAAACAGCTTGGGGTTGGAATGAATCACTTTGCAGTGATTTAATGTGCCTTAATCAGAACCTTTTCTGAAGGATGAACACTCATTCTGAAGGACTGGAACACTTCAAGTTTCCTTAGGATTTATTCAGGCACACACCTATTTTATTAACACCAGTGCATACTTGCTTGGACTGTGTTGCATAATTACTTTTAGCACAGCTTATTAGATGAAGTTAATTCAAAATACCCTTTCTTAAAGTCATCCTTTCTGCAACCTAGATGCATAAAACATAACCACTGATATCTATATGCTACTTATGCAAAATTGGTAATTGAGCCTGCAAATCACCTTAAAGCTAGCGAACCATCTGTTCCAAACTGGTATATGACAGGGTATTTGAATATGAGAGGATAATTATCAAACAACTATAGGCCTTCTTTGCTTGATCAGGTGAAAATATTATAGAGAACAGTGTTGGGTGGGGGTGGGGGTGTCCAATTTATACAACCTAGGCTGGAATTGTACATCTGCTGTCAATCAGGCTGTTATGCCGTGTTGCTGTTTGCTTGCTTTTTGCCTTTAGCGGTGTTAGGAGGGAAAAGGAGGACTAAACCTCCCACAAATAAAAAAATGTTCATGAAAGCATTATTCAACACTTCCATCATGATGATAAACTTAACATGCAGCAAGGCAACCAATGCTGCACATGATACATAATATACTAATCTTTTAGTAAGTATTTACTAAAATCTACATTCTTTTATTTGCGTGCAAAATGTCAAATGCTTATGGTGTTCCTAGGTGTTTCATGACAAGGGCCAACCATGCCACTTGAACAGAGCTGCATAAAACTAGACAGTAAAAGCAACTGGGTTTCAAATATGAATAGTTTTGTCAGTGGAACGGACTGCCTTGGGAGGCGGTGGATTCTCCGTCATTGGAGGTTTTTAAGCAGAGGTTGGAGGGTCATCTGTCATGGATGCTTTAGTTGAGATTCCTGTATTGCAGGGGGCTGGACCCTCGGGGTCACGTCTAACTCTATGATTCTATATTTCACGTATGTTTTTCTTTGGGAAACTAATTTCCAGTGTGTGTATTTCACCCGTTACATTCATGATATTGATAAAAAGGGGAGGAGGAGTGGACAGTAAAATCTTTTAGCACTGTAAGTGCCTAAGCATGCAGCAGAAACAGTACATAGAATTCCATGTGTCTCATTATGTTTTTGCTCACCAGCTTGTGTAAAGTATGAATGTATTATAATTAAACACCTGAAAATTGTTGTATATTCTTGTTTTAATAATATACCAGCTGGCCCATCGAGAATTTCATCCGTTCCACACACAAAAATGTAATTGTTCTAAAGTAGTGATATCCCCATTTATCTTCCCTGGAAGACGATGTTTCATCGTCAGGTGGTCCTATCCTAATATATCATTAAAATAACTCAAGTCTTTCTCTATGTATTTTTAGAATCATATCTTTCACTATGGCTATATATAATTCATGCTGGTAAAATATGACATTTATCACATTTGTGAAGGGAGGACAAATAACCCATAGTAGAATGTGTGTAAATTAGGTACACTATTACAAGTTTTATATGCCTTCCTTTTCATTTGTTCTATTTTCTATTTAGAGGGAAATGTCCACATAGAATGTTCTCCTCCAGCTATCAGAAATGTAGATGTTTATTGTGATTATAGCTTAGTATAGGTTTGATGTGATTGACTTGGAAGTGACGGATGTGCTCTTTGAGGTGTGCCTAGTGTTTTTGCACACATGAGCTTTCAACCACAGCATCAGAACAGAAGCAAGGGCTGGGTGTGGGATGATTTCCCCACATAGCATGCTCTGTGCACTTAGGACTTGTGGCGAGAGATCCAAAAGGCGGCAATCCATGCATGAGTTCTGTTTCTGTGCACACTTTTGGACCGGGGTGTGTTTCAGCAAATCTGTCTCGGAGAAGGTATAGCAAGATTGGAAAAACTGCACAGCATGGACTATTTTAGAAGAGTGGAATGGAGAAGAACCCAAACTGCCCAGTGATTGTGCATATAGCACAGAATTCTTCTAACAAAAAATAGAGCAAAGTGTCTGCACAAGAGATTAAAGAATGTTTGTCTCATTGTAAGGTTATAATAATAACTGCCCTTCTCTGATCACTAATTGCTTGTACTTGTGCCTCTGAATGTCAGGTTTGAACAGTTGGATAACAGTTAATTGGAGCATAAACTAGGAACACACTCCTTGTTGCTGTCCTGGGTATTATTATTTCTTGTATTTTTGTTCCCTATCTTTGGTATATTTTAGATGCTAATTGTACATTAGATCTCTCCTAGTCTTTGAAGTACTACTTTTCATCTCTTCCTTTATCTTCTTTCATGCTTAAGATTTGCTGTTTTGGTGGCAGCACTCATATATTCATTAAGTATCATGCGCGCTTACATTTATTCTGATTTAGATAGCATTGCGTATTTATTTGTGACATCATAAGGAGGAAAGAAACAAAGGTTGGGTGAACTGGGCCACCTTTATTAATTTAACATAACCGATTAGCAGGAGGGAACCAAGATATGGAATACTAACTGCACATAGAGCCAACCCTGGCAAGGGGAAGAGACAGCATTTCAACTGCCCCTTCTTTTAAGCCCCATGCTTTCAGGTGAATAGGGAGGCCTCTGCTTCACTTCTTCCCAGGATCCCACAACTCCAAGAGGGTGTTGCAAGTTGGCCTCAGTGGTGTCCTTTCCCAGCTTGCAGGTCCCACAGCCCTGAATGCAAATCTTGGGTCTACACCCTTCACTTCAGGGTGACCAAACCTTAATTCCCTGATAGTTTTCCGTATCTGCCTGCCAATTACCCTCTTAGAAAGCAACCAACACAAAAAAGATTTTTTAAAAAAAACAGCCCACAGGGCCAGTCAGATGGCAGGCAAAAGCTTCCTACTCAGCCCCAAAAGGCAATAATTCAGTGCCTGTGGTGAATAAAGAGGGGTGGGGTGTGCCATAAAAGCTGCAGGAGGGTCAAGGGGAAGGCATCAATTACCCAATATCCACCTATCCAGATGGGAACAGTGCAGCTTGCTTGTGCACACATGAGGCCAGATGCCAGGCTTCCCTTCCCTAAGCAGCCGCAAAGCCTGGCAGCCACGGCAAGTGCTTCTGGTGTGCCAGCAGCATGATTCTACACTTGCCAGTGTTGTTCTGCTGAAAAAAAATAACTTAAAAAATGCAATGCTTAGTTAAGCCAGTGGCCCTCTCTCCTGAATGGGCAAGATACCAAGATTTAAGTCTCCATTGCTGACATGAATCACGATCTATTCAAACAGGGATGGTGGCCCTGTGGCCCTACAGACTCCAGCTCCCATCAGCCACAGCCAGTGCTCAAGGATGATAAGATCTGTAGTTCGGTAACACCTGGAGAGTCACAGGTTATCCATCCCTGTTCTAAAAGTTTTAAATAAGTTTCAGAAGTGATAGTCATTGCTCTGAGGCCACTCAGATGTCTGATGTTCTAACACAGTTGGTTTGTCCCTTTGGTGTTGGTTTCTATGCATATTTTATAGGGCCAGCAATATAACCTTCAACAAAGAAATGGAGGGGATGCAGCAACATTTAAAGTTTATTAAACATTCAGCACTATTACTTTCAGGCATTGGGGATTTTCACTAACAGCTACTGCTACCAAAGTGCACAGAGAGCTGATAAAATAAACAGTTTAAAATTAATTCAGGAGCTAAATTGGCAGGATATTAACAAAATGGCTAAAATGAATGCTGGGAGGTGAAAGTATTTTCTCCTGTGTTAAGGGATGAGTTCCAAAGAACATACTTACCTTTAAGATGATGTCCGAGATTAGTCCTGATACTTGTCCCCCACAAGCTATTCCCTCACAATTTCTGTTCTAGGAAGAATCGAATTCCATTTGCACCTCATCCTATATTGTAAATATTATAACATATAATATTTGTTCATGAATAGAACCACTGGTGAAGAATTAATTTTGTATGAATCTTAACAATGAAATGTATTGTATTTTTATGTATTTATATACAGCTTAATACCAAGACAGCCTCTAAGCTGTTTACAAACATAAAAACTACAATATATGTATAAAAAAAGCAGAAAAACAAGCAAAACATAGCACTACATTTTGGAACATTCCACATTTTGAAGCTGATGCTTTATAATGCCACTTCAAAAGAGATATTGCAGCATCTACTCAGGACAGCATCTATTTGTGAGCAGATACTTCACTTCACTTTCAAGTAACAGGCTAGATTACCCACATTATGCCCTATAGGTGTTGTTGGACTACATTTCCTGTCAATGCTGACCATTCTCCATGAAGGCTAGGGCTGATCGGAGTTGTAGGCCATTATCTGATGGGTACTTCATTAGTTACCCATGTAGCAGTGAATCTATGTGCAAGTAAGCACCCTTGTACAACACAGCACATGTGTGTTTACTAACAAGAAAACTTATTTGCTATTCATGGGGTGGATAGTCAACCAAAAGTATGAAGGAGAGCAAAAGCACATTTTCGGACAGTTGGTTGGACCTGCTTGGTTGAGAAGGAAATACACAACTCAACTCTGGTGTGGACACAGTCTTGAGGATTACTATTCAGCTTGTCCAGAGGGATACCTCTTAATTACTTGTAGCAGTTCTGGTCTCAGTTACCTACATTTCTATTACATGGCTGAAAGAAGAGAAAAACATGATATATTTTCAGTTGTTGAGGTGCCACCAAATAGCTTCTTTGACTTGAAAGAACATATAGGTCTTGGTTCCTTTGCAGTGGGACAATTCATTCAACACAAAGGCCAAAAGCAACACTATGCATGTGTCACATTTCTTGGAACTACACACCTTGCTGGTGGCAACTTCCCTAGGTAAAGGAACCCCTGACCATTAGGTCCAGTTGCAGACGACTCTGGGGTTGCGGCGCTCATCTCACTTTATTGGCCGAAGGAGCTAGTGTACAGCTTCCGGGTCATGTGGCCAGCATGACCAAGCTGCTTCTGGTGAACCAGAGCAGTGCACGGAAACGCCGTTTACCTTTCCACCGGAGTGGTAGCTATTTATCTACTTGTACTTTGACATGCTTTCAAACTGCTAGGTGGGCAGGAGCAGGGCCCAAGCAATGGGAGCTCACCCCGTCGCAGGGATTCGAACCGCTGACCTTCTGATTGGCAAGCCCTAGGCTTTCTGGTTTAGACCACAGCGCCACCCGCAACTTCCCTATCCCACTCCTTTTGCCCCAGTCTGCAAAGATGCATTGCTCACCATTATAAACACAAAAATAATTAACACTATAGCATAAACCTTTATTTAATTTAGTTATTTACCTTTAATTTCTGTTGTGGAGACCACATTCCAAAAGAATTTCACCATCCACTTTGTCCTCTTTGATGAAAGCTCCATTCAAGTATTTATAAAGAATTGTTAAGAAAGCTTACATGGGGAATTGTAGTTTGAAAGTTGAAAGACTTTGCATATATATATAAAAAAAACCTCACAGCCATCCTTGTTAGTTAACTGGTCTTTCTCCAGATCAGAGCCTCTTTCTTTTGTGTGGCTAGACATGTGACTAAACCAATTTGCCCTCTAATCCACAGAGCATGCTGTCAACTCTGGGTGACAGTCTTTAGCAGTAGTGCTTACTTGACTACGACTACAATTGGGGAAAACTGAATAAAAACAGATCAATTGCTTATGTTTGATATTGCGTTTTTAGATGTTTCATTCTATTTCCATATATACATTTGACGAAATTGGTCTTTAAAATTACTTTTTACTTATCTTCCAGACTCTAGACTTTGAAGTAATACTCAATGACAGCCGAACTGAGACATTTAACAGCTTCCTGAACAGACCTTTCTGTATTCTGTGCCATACTAAAGAACTCCTTTGCTCTTGAAAGTTTTCTCATGTAGGAGGCTATTAAAGTTATGAGGATAGGGTGAAAAATGTATAAATCCTGAGACTTAGCAATGATGTCATTATACCGGTCAATAAGATACATAGAAGCAAGGACTTTTCATGCTATCAAGATCAGCTAACCAAATCAGGATACACGAGCAATTAACTCTTTAATTAAGATGAATGGGAGACATTAGCCCTCCTTAAACCCTGCTCATCAGTACTCACAAATAGAAAAAGATGGATGTCTTCTTCCCAAGAAATGTAAGCTTTTATTTTTCATTTGTTGACAGCATCTCATTCTTTCTACTCTGTAAATAAATCCACTAAAGAACATTCTCAACCAGAGAATTAAAGCAGGCGCAACCAATCAATGCAATCTTTCTTTGCTTAAAGGAACCATACATGAATTTAATTTAACCTTAAATGAAGTTACAATCAATGTACACTTTTAATTGAGAAAAATGAAGCGCTTTTTCTGCCCAAATGCCTGAGATCACATAAACTAATTTTACTGTGACACTTTAGAGGCCTGTTAAATACTGCAGATCCCTCACCCCTTTCTATGATGAGTCATCAGTACAAATTGTTGTGTTTGTAAATTGAGTGAATAATTCACTTAACCCAACAACTTTACACAGAGAAATCTTCTACTTACGTATGGATGAAAACTGATAATTGGTGTTTACAGTAATATGGTGCAGCAAGGAACAGATTTTCAATCAGATTTACAACATGCAATTTAAAGTCTGGTACCTTTCTTATTAATATGATTATTGCTTTTAATAATCAGAGGTTTGGATCCAGAGATGTCTTCTACAAGCAGAAAGTCAGCTGCAGTTGTGTAAAGCAGCCCCACTGATATTAGAAGCATGAAAATAAAATTTATAAGATATTATAAACATAAATTACACAATAAATAACAAATGTGCACTTAGGGAATAGAAAACAGAAAATTTTGCATTGTGGCATTATGTGGGAAACAGAGAAGCAGCACAACACAGGACTGGAAATCCTTTTGCGCAGATGAGGATCTGAACCTGTGCAGTGGTGGCTTCTTCTTTGTGGGTGGCTTCACTTGCACGCAGGGAATCAGCTCATGGAGGAGCAGCGGCCACCACCATGCAGGATTGAATCCTCCCACTCAATAGTTGTTAAATGGGAGGATCAAATCCAATGTGGTGCCATGACCCTCTCAACCTTTAAAAAGGGATTTGGGGGTTTAAAAAACCTCATAAAACCCCTTAGCCCTACCCTTAGATTATTTCAGGGAGAGATCTGGAGTGGGGTGGATGGCCCCCGGCCCGGCCAGAGCAAATGACTGTGATCCAGGGGGCAGAGATCAAGGCCACAGGGCAGATTGGGGGTGTCCGTGCACCGCTCTGTTTGGTGTTTGGTGGGTGGGTATCGAAAACAGACAGTTTTGGCAAAACTGAAATAGTCATGTAAATAACAGAGAAGGCTTCACAGATTCCTACTGCTAAATCTTTTCTGGTGTTAATTTTGAACATTTGCCAACTCACAAAAAAGTATTTTCCAAGCTGGCCTATGTTTCCCAGCATATAATTTAATTCTGAGTCTGTGCAAGGAATTATTATACAGGGAGTGATTAACTAAAAACATCAAACATGGTTATTAAATAATTAAACCACCCTGAGATCTTTGGATGAAGGGTGATATACAAATTTAATTTTAAAAACTGGTATTTATTTATAATGTTAAATGTCTATCAACTATGATGCAGTTTTGAATGACACTACTGGCTCTTTCTGTATTAAATCTATCTGTCTGGGGTAGCTTTAAAGACACACTGGCCTGTGAGTGGTATCCCAGCATTTGCACCATAGAAGGTGCGTTTCCTATGTGGGACACCGGAGATAGACCCAGGCAGTTGCATTCCGTAGCCATGAGCTGGATTCATTACTATCATAGCAAACCTGCTGGGAAAAGCTGGGCCCTTAGATGTACAATGATCACTACTGGAATGATCATTATACCTCTACAGAATCTATAGTAGTTCTGCCCCTGCTCAAAAAGCCATACCTTGGCACAGATTCCCCAGCCAATTTTCCATTCCTTTCCCTCTCTTTCTAGGAACACTTGCTAAACCTATAAGCAATAATTCACTGGAAAAGTATGAGTTATTTAGACCTGTCTCCATTTGGCTTTCATGGCATGATACTCCAACATGAATGATGATCTTCATCTAGACAACAATTAAGGAAATTATAGTCCATTGTTGGCTGCTATTAGATCTTCCTGTGGACTTTTGATACTTTTCTCTTGAGACACTGGTGCTTGCAGGCTATGCTTAATGTTCAAAAATATGTTGTCAGGTGTTACTACTCACTCAGAAGTCAGTGGTTGGTGGAGCCAGAGGCAAAAGTAGACTTTACCTTTGTACCATGGACTAATTTTTACACAAACTCACACACTTCTCTCCACCCAGGCAAACAAGAGTAATTAACAGAGTTCTAAGGCACACTCCAGTAAGGCAAAAACACTCAAAGACAGTATGCAACAAGAATAGTGAGGGATATGGCTTAGGAAGGCAACGTGGAGGGAAACTCTAAAGTGCCAAAGAGAAAGACCTGGAGGACAACTCCTGATATAGAATGAAGGCCACCATATGCATACTATTCTAATATCTTTGTTTCTCCTGTATCTTATTAGTTGCCATTCTACTTCTATATACTGTACAGGGGTGACCTCCCTCACCTGGGAAGCCAAAGAGGCAGTGAGCACCCTGCTGCCTCTGCCGCCTGTGCCACCAGAAAAGGCTGCCAGCGGTGCTTTGCCCTTGATGGAAACAGCAGGGTGGGTGGGGTGCCTGCCACCCAAAGCAGCTGCTTCACCCCCTTTCATGGCTAGGCTGGCCCTGCTACTGTGGTCCATTCAGGGAGCAATGGCAGTATAGTTCTCCCTACCTGTAACTAAAAAAAATGCCTTCTGGAGGCTCATCAAATTCTATGATTAATAACAAAAAACATGACAGTAACATTTTATTTGGGTTTTGATTGGAATTGGGTTTAAAGTTATTTCCCACTCCAGACAGTTCCTTTAAAGGTATGGGATTGAAGTTTAAGTAAATAAAATATATAAAGACCATTCTTCCTTTGACACACTTTGTTTGGGAATAGGTTCAGCTACTGGGCCCATATCAGTTCACACCAATGAGGTGAAGGGAGAGGAATTATTATTCAAGAACAAATATCACCAGTCATATATTTGCTGGTTTTCATGCTAATGCAATAAGCTAAGATTTCGCCTAGTTAAGTGTACTCATCAAAGATTTAAAAAATATAAATATAAAAGGCAGCAGGGTAGGGATTTAATTCTCTGGTTTGTGCTTTCTAAAATCTCTCCTCTCCTGCTTCATTGGCCTGGTTATCCAATGCAGTGTTGCTCATGGTGTAATGTTAAATTATACAGGTAGCTTTTCTAGACTGTCAAGAATTTTGACTGTTCCAGCTCCCTGTTGTTCAGTCAGTGATCTGTTTACCAGCAGTTCTGTATATAGTGCAGGGGTTTGTTTTGTGTTTTTATGAGAAGCTCTGACAAAAGTGTCAAGGTTGCTTTTATTCAAGAATAAATGGAAACATTTGTTGCCATAGTCTCATAGGCTTAGATGCATGAACAATGTGGGAAGTAGTAGAATGTGATTAAGGCCAGGAAAATTGGTGCCCTGATTTATTAATCACCATCCAATCTCATGCATACATTCCAGGAACAATGATGTGGCACAGGGCATTGCAGAATAAGAAATGCTAAATAATATAAATAGCATATTTGGGGAGGTGGGGGAGCTCTTCTCTAGGAAACCCAGAATTATGAAGTATTACTAACTGATTCTTTAAAAATCAATGAAGCAGGCTTTCTTTCTAAAGAATTTTTTCAAGTACCATATTAAAAACAAAGGTAGGATTTATCTGCATTATATATATTGCAGTGCTCTATAGAGCAGCGAAAGAGGAAGAAGCCATGGGGAAGATTCTAAAAATCTAAGCTCTGATGAAGAATGGATAAAGAATGGCTAAACTAGAGGTAGTTTGTTTGTTGTTGTTGTTTAGTCATTTAGTAGTGTCCAACTCTTCGTGACCCCATGGACCAGAGCACACCAGGCACTCCTGTCTTCCACTGTCTCCCGCAGTTTGGTCAAACTCATGTTGGTAGCTTCGAGAACACTGTCCAACCATCTCATCCTCTGTCGTCCCCTTCTCCTTGTGCCCTCCATCTTTCCCAACATCAGGGTCTTTTCCAGGGAGTCTTCTCTTCTCATGAGGTGGCCAAAGTATTGGAGCCTCAGCTTCACGATCTGTCCTTCCAGTGAGCACTCAGGGCTGATTTCCTTCAGAATGGATACGTTTGATCTTCTTGCAGTCCATGGGACTCTCAAGAGTCTCCTCCAGCACCATAATTCAAAAACATCAATTCTTTGGCGATCAGCCTTCTTTATGGTCCAGCTCTCACTTCCATACATCACTACTGGGAAAACCTTAACTTTAACTATACGGACCTTTGTCGGCAAGGTGATGTCTCTGCTTTTTAAGATGCTGTCTAGGTTTGTCATTGCTTTTCTCCCAAGAAGCAGGCATCTTTTAATTTCGTGACTGCTATCACCATCTGCAGTGATCATGGGACCCAAGACAGTAAAAGCTCTCACTGCCTCCATTTCTTCCCCTTCTATTTGCCAGGAGGTGATGGGACCAGTGGCCATGATCTTTGTTTTTTTGATGTTGAGCATCAGACCATATTTTGTGCTCTCCTCTTTCACCTTCATTAAAAGGTTCTTTAATTCCCCCTCACTTTCTGCCATCAAGTTTGTGTGATCTGCATATCTGAGGTTGTTGATATTTCCATATGTCCATCTTGGGTGGCCCTCACGGCATAGCTCATAGCTTCTCTGAGTTGTTCAAGCCCCTTCGCCACGACAAGGCAGTGATCCACAAAGGAGAATCACTTAAATAGCCATTGGCTAATTAATGGATGCAGGAGGGATGAACTGATGTGGGAGAAGGAAGCTTTAACCTATTTACCATGCAATTCCAAACCATGGAATTCCAATTCCAATACCATGCCTGCTGTTTGTCCTGGGGTGCCAATGGAAGTTTTCCTCCTGGGTGGGACAAATGGCATTGGGAGGAGAGGCTCAATTCATACTATGGTGGGGTTCCCACCACACCATGGTCCTGATCCAGTTCAGCACCTCTACCCATTGTTATTTATTTATATAAATCATGAAAAGGGCTAATGATTCCATCAAATTTGTCCTGATAGATAGATGGACAGATGATAGAGGTGTGTGGGTATGTGTGGGTGTGGGTGGGTGTACACAACTGTATAGACATGTCAGTCATTTCTGTTTGGAATACGAGCACCATGCACTTTTCGGCCTGTTCTTTCCCATGTGTCTAACCCACCTCCACTATTTCCATCAGCCGCCACAACTCTTCTCACTGGGAGAATGTTTGAACAAACCAGCGAAATGCAACTATTGTCTATGAATGACATCACCACTTACAGCAGAGAGCAAGAATAGTATTCCAATACATAAATATTATTGGCTTGAATTTTAGCAGACAAAGGCATGTCACCAACTATGGAACATTTTTTATGTGAAGTGTGTGACTAAGGAAGAAAAGAGACAGGTGTCTGGAAGTGCCCCTGGTGGGATCTCTTGTAGCAGCAGCTTACAGAAAGCTCCCAAACAATTCCACTGGATCCCAAGCTAATCCCACTGCTGTCATATGCTAGCATTAGGCCTAGTACCTGTGCCAGTTCCAGGATGATGCAGTGATCTGCCTGCCTCCTACTGCCTTCCTCCCTGGCCTGTGTGAGTGGCAGAGTGACAGATGCAGTGGTGACCCACCACTATATTAAGCCCCACTACTCTTCATCTGCATTATCAATCCTCCCTAAACTACCTTGTATTAGACACTTTTGTTCAGATAATGAGAGCAAAGTAGCATAAATGTTTCAAATCAATTCCCATGACTCTAGACTCTCATAATCAGGACAATTGTTTGTAGGTCCACCCATGCATATATATTTTAGTTCTCAGCTGTGCAATTTAGCACTATTGGCCTTTTTCAGTATGGTAAACTGATAAAATATGCATCTGACAGTTCCCTTCTACCCACTTTCACATCTCATAGTCAGATGGGGAGAATGGAAGTGGAAGAGCAGACGAGAATGATTTTCAGACCGGAGAACTGTACCAGAACTAACAAAAGGTATTTCAATAGGAACAAATGTAAGGCTCTACACTTAGGCAAGAATAACCAACTGAACAAATATAAGATGGGGGACACCTGGCTTGCCAGTAGCATATGGGAAAAGGATCTAGTGCTCTTAGTACAGTGGTACCTCTGGTTTAGAACTTAATTCGTTTCGGAGGTACCACTTTAGCTAATGGGGCCTCCAGCTGCCGCTGCACCACCACTGTGCGATTTCTGTTCTCATCCTGAAGTAAAGTTCTTAACCTGAGATACTACTTCTAGGTTAACTGAGTCTGTAACCTGAAGTGTTTGTAACCCGAGGTACCACTGTAGTCATCTGCAAATATCTAAAGAGCTGTCACATAGAAGATGAAGCAAGCTTATTTTATCCTGCTCTGGAGGGTAGGACTTAAACCAATGGCTTCAGTGGCCTGGAGGTATTTAGATGGCCAGCTACAGGGAATCAGGCAGAGGGCCTTCTCGGTAGTGGCGCCTGCCCTGTGGAATGCCACCCCATCAGATGTCAAAAAGATAAACAACTACCTGACATTTAGAAGACATGTGAAGGCAGCCCTGTTTAGAGAAATTTTTAATGTGTGACATTTTAATGTATTTTTAATCTTTGTTGGAAGCCGTCCAGAGTAGCTGGGGAAACCCAGCCAGATGGGTGGGGTACAAATAAATTATCATCATCATCATCATCATCATCATCATCATCTGTCATGGATGCTTTAGTTGAGATTTCTACATTTTAGGAAGTTGGACTACATGACCCTTGGAGTCCCTTCAGCTCTACAATTCTGTGATTCTATTGTTCATCCTGTGTTGCATTTGAGGAAGCAAAAACCTTGAAGCCTGCATTCAGAGTAATATGAATGCCAGGGATCTTACACAATGGCAGCACTTTACAATAGAGAGAGAGTGTGTGTAAAAATAATACACACCACACCTTGACCAGGGAAGAAGGCAATAACAGAATCCAAAGCATAAAATGTCAATAATGGAAATGTACAATGAAGCTATAATCAGAATGAATGCTAATCACTTCATTGCACAAACGACAATTCAGTAAAGTTCCTGTTTAATATTATGTGCAAACCAAGCTGCCAGGTTTTATTTGTCATTTGATATCAAACCAGCTCTAGTTCAGAATACTGGAAAACCCTCTCTTGTTCAGCTTTACCTCTTTAACCTCAAATGAAAACTGGCATTCCATCTGGATGATGTCCAAAGTGTCACATTTTGGTAGTCATCAACCACCTCGCCTTAGAAATCAGGAGTACTGATTAAACAATCAAGATATTTGAAATGTGGTGAGGGAGATGTACGTTCTTTGCATCCATAATTAGAATTCAGTGGTATTGCTAAAATGGATATATAGATTCCACATCTCAACCTGACTTTCATAAATTGGCTATATTAGAATAACGTCCACTTTTCACATTTGTATCTTGAAGCAACTCAAATTAAACATTTTGCAACAGTTCTTTTGTTATCACATTATTTTTAAACTTACCCTTGCAAAATGCATAGGATTGCAGATGCACATTCTCCCCTTTTGATGATATATGCCACTTGAAATTAAGCAAGCACACTTTACAAACACTTCAGTGACTATTGACATAAAAATCAAAGCTTGAAACTGAAATTGTTTTTCACAAAAAGCAAATTGTGAACACAGCCATAAAACTTTGTCCATAAATTTCTTAGGAATGTAAGATTTATTTTAGAAATAATAAAAAAAACTTAACGTGAAACTCACATGTTTGGTGAAACATTGTTCAACCAGAGTTATGCAATGGAATTTATCCTGCCTCTCCTTCCCCCTGCAGACCTTGGCTGGCCAAATGTGCTCTGGGAAGTCCACTAGGCTTCCACAGCAGATTGGGAGGCTGTGTGGAGGCTGCATGAGGGAAAAGAGGAAGGAGAAGCCCTCACCAAGACAGAGGTGCTGAGGGTGAGTGGTCCCCATGGTTAAAAAATTGGCCAGTTCTCTGTCCTGTGTGCAGCTGTACTCCCCAGAGCAGGTACCAAGTGTGGAGATACTTCTGCATCCCGCTTTGTCACTGGAGGCTCTAGTGTCCTCGGTGGTTAGGAGCATCTTTCATCAGCTTTGGCTGGTACAACAGCTGCAGAAATTCCTGGACTGGGATAACGTGACCACAGTAGTCCAGACATTTGTGACTTCAAGATTAGATAACTGCAATGTGGGACTTCCCTTGATTTTGGTCCAGGAACTACAGCTAGTACAGAGGGCTCCAGCACAGTTGCTGACAGGAGTGAGATGCTATCAGGATATTACACCCTGATCAGAGACCTGCGCTATCTGCTGACTTGTTACTGAACCAAATTCAAGGTGTTGCTATTAGCATATAAAACACTTAACAGTTTTGGAACAGTTTACTTAAAGTATCACCTTCCTCTATATGTGTCCATTGGATCAATTCAATCTGCAGAACTTTTGCAAGTGCAAAAGTGCCACATAATGTTCATTCTGCAGTTGCAAGGAATCAGCCTTTCACTGTAGCAGTGCCTACACTCTATAACTCTCTGCCTTCACTGTATTGTTTTCTGCACCTGCTAAATATTTCTGTTTAATCAAGCCTACCCAAATATGTATACTTGACCTGTACTTTAACATGTACCAAGTATCCAAACCTGACGGACAATTCAAAGTTAAGATGAAGTTAAGCATCCTTTTTTTTCAATGGGAAAGCTAAGCATTCTCTCTCATTCAGACCAAAGGCACCAGGGTCTTAACTTGGACTGAATCATGCCCCTAGCTTTAAACACCCCAAAAACTTATGGGGTATCAAAAGCCAACATTGTGTTTATGTCATTTGCTTATTTTGTGCTGGGATGACCTATATATAGCACAATGTCTTTCACCGGAATACATGGGATCAGTAAATATTACTTAGCAAGCATATCAAATTAAGTGTTTTCTTATGATGAATGCAATGCCAATTAAGTAACTTGGTCAACTAAGTGCTTTGTGACTGGTGAAAAGCAATTTCTGTCTGGCAGGAGTCTACACTTTTCCCCCAAATGGTTATTATCCTTGTATTTTGTTTTATGATTAATGATAATGTGGCTTATATTAATGGTCTCTTGACATTCTACTGGCATTATGCACTAAATGCATATGAAAGTAACATGAATTTCTCATTTGATGTACGATAGATAACTCTTGTGGTTTACACAAGTATGTATTAGGCATTTGGCGAGAATCCCTTATTTAGTGTTTGCAGGTGTGTGGTACATCATCCATTTCTAGAAGGCAATGATCCAAAAAGCCATGTGGCATATCATACAACAGTGTAAATTTAGATTATATGTCAGTGTTTTGGTGTCTCTTCAATTATTGTTACAATTAAATTAAGCAAAAGTAGGGTAAATCAGATTGATCTATAGCCAGTCTCAAATCTTCCATTCTTGGGCAAGGTGATTGAGCGGGTGGTTGCTGAACAACTCCAAGCACGCCTGGAGGATGCGGACCATTTGGATCCCTTCCAATCGGGATTCAGGCCTCACCATGGGACTGAAACTGACTTGGTCTCCAGAGGGCATTGGACAGAGGTGAGAGCTGTTTCCTAGTTCTGTTGGATCTCTCGGTGGCTTTTGATACCTTTGACCATAACATCCTTCTGGACTGTCTAGAGGGGCTGGGAGCTGGGGGCACTGTTACACAGTGGTCCCACTCCTTTCTCCTGGGCTGTGTCCAGAAAGTGGTGTTGGGGGGATGAGTGTTCAGACCCCTGGGCTCTCACTTGTGGGGTGCCTCAAGGTTCCATCCTCTCCCCCATGCTTTTTAACATCTACATGAAGCTGCTGGGAGAGATCATCAGGGAGTTTGGGCTAGGTGTTAATCAATATGTGGATGATATCCAGCTCTACCTCTCTTTCAAATTGGAACCAGTGAGGGCAGTGAAGGTCCTGTGTGAGTGTCTGGAGGCAGTTGGAGGATGGATGGCAGCTAACAGATTGAGGTTGAATCCTGACAAGGCAGAAGTACTGTTCTTTGGGGACAGAGAGCGGGCTGGTGTGGAGGACTCCCTGGTCCTGAATGGGGCAACTGTTCCCTGAAGGAGACGCAGGCCAATTCTGTGTCCAGGGCAGCTGTCTACCTGCTCCATCTGGTATACAGGCTGAGACTCTACCTGCCTGCAGACTGCCTCGTCAGAATGGTGCATGCTCTAGTTATCTCCTGCTTGGACTACTGCAATGCGCTCTACGTGGGGCTGCCTTTGAAGGTAACTCAGAAACTGCAATTAATCCAGAATGCGGCAGCTAGACTGGTGAATGGGAGTGGCCGCCGGGACCATATAACACCGGTCCTGAGAGACCTGCACTGGCTCCCAGTATGTTTCTGAGCACAATTCAAAGTGTTGGTACTTACCTTTAAAGTCCTAAACAGCATTGGTCCTGTATACCTGAAGTAGTGTCTCCAGCCCCATCATTTAGCCCAGACAGAGTGGCTGGGGAAACCCAGCCAGATGGGTGGGTTATAATTAGTAAATTGTTGTTGTTGCTGCTGTTGTTTAAAGTGGTTCCGTATTTTATTGCATTTTTTTAATTTGCAGCTAGGAACTGCTCTTGCTGTTTTCTTGCTCTGATTTCATCAGTTTTAGAACCCAAATTTCACTACAGATTGTGTCTTATTTCATCTTCAGTTCTATTTAGATTTATCATAAATTAATCGAAAGTACATTCTGGCATTAGAAAGCATGAGAACCATGACTCTTAGTTCTGAGCTAAGACAGTCATCCAGCAATCATTGTGGTGAAGTCACTTAATGCTGCACAATGTTCTCATCTTCTTTAATTGCTCACTACACTTCCTGATAGTCAAAGAAACCTAATGACTTCTTGCTTCTGATAAACTTAAATAATTTCTTGTTATTTGTTTTTATGTAGTTGACTAATGCATTTAAATGTCTTCCCTTGGGTCTTTCAATCCTCCTTTTATGCTTATCTGTTGTTAATATTTTGTTCTCCCACCCCCCTTCATTTGCTGAGGATTGTTGTTCTTACATTTTTACTGTATGAATGCTGTGTCTGGCTTAGCCCACAATCATTAGAGGTTTCTTAAGGGATCGGCAACATCTAGTCACGTCCTGCAGGCCAAAATAATGCATCTCCTTCACACTGACTGCATAGGAGTAAAAAGTGCTCCTTACTCTGTGTGTGTGTGCACCCACATGCTTGTCATTATCAGATCACAAATGCACATCAAAATTTGAATGTAAGGTGGACACTTATATGTAAGGTTAAACAATGAGTTTGTTGATTAAGAGAAATGCAGAAAATAAACACATAGCAGGGAAGAGTAAAATAAGGGCAAACCACGGATAAGGCAGTAACCATTTCCCATCAGTACCTACCTCTTAACAAGCAGCATAGAATTCAAAAGAAGTTACGTATAAACCTCAAGAATTCAGAATATTGTCTGATTATCCTGGAATCAGGAATGATGGAATACTAGACATGAGCTACAATCCTACATACACTTGTTTGTCTCACAGAACTTAACATGGCTTACTTTGAAAACACAAACATGGCATTGAACTGTTGGGGTCTTGGTGAAACATTTGTTGAAGCCAGATTTGTTAAAACCAACAAGCCTGTCCTGTTGCTGCTATGAGGTTTCATGACTGTTCTGAAACCTTTTATTTCTGACCATTTTGATAATGCCTAATTATGTATCATCATAACAGACGGGTGTATTAACCACACTTAAGATCAATTTCCCCAGAGAATGTGGTTGCTTTCTGCTGGGGATGTTTTTAGTTTCAAAACATGTTGATGAAAAGGATATATATCAATAGAAATTAAGGTATAGCACATTAATTTTGTTAATGCTGATTATATTTCAGAATGTCTATTCATTCTAGAATTCACCACTACAATATTGATGTCATACTGTTGGTGGTATCGATGAGGTTGGATATAACTACATAAGACATAAATCAGCATATACAAACAAGTCCTTATACCAGCCACACGGTATCACTATTTAGGCATCCGCCCCCCACCCACCCCCCACCCAGCAAGTAGTTCTCAAAATGTGTGGAGTGCAACCCAAAGGGACCTTTCTGTTCTCCTCTATGAATCAGAATATGTTCTGTGTGTTCTAGATCACATAAATGGGGCACAAAATAGTTTGTTCTCAATGATTAGACGATATAGTTTCATAATGTAGTAAGTGAGTAATTTCGAAATTATGCTAATGTGTGGGAAGGTATATTTGAGTATAACAAAGCCTATGAAGAAAATGTCACAGCTAATTTGTTTTAAAAGAATTCTTATTTTAAAATAAAGGCCATAGAGAAAAGGCTTAGATGGTATATTGATGCATTTTAACATTTATAATTGAAGGTCAGTTTTCTTCTTCAGTGATCTTTCTGGTCAAACATGTGTTATTTCAAGCAGGAGCCAGGGATCAAGTTTGGCATTTGTTACCTGATTTGCCTATATTTCATCTCAAATAGGTCTTGCCAGTTGCCACACTTACTGCCCTAGCTCGTAGCTAGACATTGACTGGGTGGCTTTGCCACCCTTCTGATTCTGTATTCAAGAAAAGGTCTGTCCAAAACTGAGTAAACAAAAGCAACCACAATGTATAGAATATTAGCCAAGGAAGGTTTCCAGTTTGTGTGGCCATTAAAAAAATACCATTATTATTATTTTTACCATTCAGATGATGTTTCCTTTATGTTAGCAACACCCTTAGTTATATGAAAGGTTAAATGAATTGACACCTGCAGCTGACCAGTAGCTAATTTTAATCTGTAAGAAATGATACCCATGTTCTAATATGAGAATGCTGCATTTGTAACCAAGAACACGTTTGGGCTGGATCAGATAATACTTCCCCCTCAGTCTGGCCCCATCATGGGGAAAGAACTGTAAACATGCTTTCCCTGCCTGCCTGCCTAGTGCCAGCTTAACCAAACCCAGTTATTCAGTAGGTACCATGGCTGAATATAGCCTATATGCAAAACCTAATGTATTAAGTGATTTTGTCTTGATTACATTCCAGATGAGTTGGGAGGTTCTAGATTGGGAGAGGGTAGAAATATTATCTGATCCAGTCCTTTATCAAATCTAGCTCAAAAAACACAATTGATGGGAAATATAAATACCATAACAAATCCTAAACATGTCTACTCACAAACAACCCACATTGTTCACTGGGGCTTATTTAGGTACAGGTATATAGGTGAGCTCCCGTTGCTCGGTCCCTGCTCCTGCCAACCTAGCAGTTCGAAAGCATGTCAAAGTGCAAGTAGATAAATAGGTACCACTTCTCTGGTTTACCAGAAGCAGCTTAGTCATGCTGGCCACATGACCCGGAAGCTGTACAACGGCTCCCTCAGCCAATAAAGCGAGATGAGCGCCGCAACCCCAGAGTCGGTCACGACTGGACCTAATGGTCAGGGGTCCCTTTACCTTTACCTTTATATAGGTGCAGGGTTACTAAGAAATGAAATTCCAGACAGGGCCCTGCAGAAGAAGGGGTGATGTTTTGGAGATAATGGCTGGCAGTTCCCAATGGCTTAGATTAAGCTATACAGGAAAAAGAAAATGCAACTGTAAATTTATAAAGGTTTAATTCCATCTGTGGTGTTCCCCAATACTTCCTTTACTTTCCACATGTGAATGAATGGTTGCTGTGGTCTGCAGAGCATACAGACACACATTGTGCTGCCTCACCTGAACAAGGGATCTCTTAAATATACAGGCTTTCTTTGCAGAAATATCTCAACCAACCTAGTGTTGGACACATTGCTAATTCACAATAATATTCTGGTTCCTGCTATCTTAAGTTAATCAGGATTTTCTTTACAAGGATAGATTTTGCAATTTAGTAAATTAAGTATGATTCTTTTCATCAACTTTTAGAATATGTGGCATGATGATTATAACCTGATAAGAAAGGCTGTAATTGGATTTTATTCTATTCTATTATTGATAGGATAATTCCTGTCCATTAGTTTCAAAACAAACACATGCCTTTCCCAGACATTACGAACAGACCCAGATGAAGTTACTTATGACCAAGGCCTGAAATAAAGACTAATAATAATAATAATAATAATAATAATAATAATAATAATTTGTACCCCGCCCATCTGGCTGGGTTTCCCCAGCCACTCTGGGCGGCTTCCATAGAAACAAAAAATACAGTAAAATATCACAGATTAAAAACTTCCCTGAACAGGGCTGCCTTAAGATGTCTTCTAAATGTCAGGTAGTTATTTATCGCTTTGACATCTGATGGTAGGGCGTTCCACAGGGCGGGCGCCACTACCGAGAAGGCCCTCTGCCTGGTTCCCTGTAGCTTTGCTTCTTGCAGTGAGGGAACCGCCAGAAGGCTCTCGGCGCTGGACCTCAGCGTCCGGGCAGAACGATGGGGGTGGAGACATAGGCAGATGGAATGAAAATGGCGCCACTTTCTTAAATGTTGAACCAAATCTCCAAGCTGAGGAGGCAAATTAGCCTCAGAGGTGGTCCCCATCTTACCCCTGGACCTTGCAGCCTTGAGCTGCCGGCCTTAGAAGCTGCCAGTTTCCCCAGATGAGCCCAAAGGACAGTGGAATGGGGATTCTGATTATTCATCAGGAATGTTCTGAGCTATACACTATGCAGAGGAAAACAAGCATAGACAACGAAAAAGTGACTTCTTGGAAAACAGTGGCACAATGGGAAAGTTGTATAAAGCAGCTTATATCCAGGTGTGCATTTTCTTCAGCCACTTAGCTATCCAATGTCTGTCTCATATTCAGCATGTCTACCCTGAACTACTACTCTTCTTCAAAGCCTTTCTCTCTGCAGTTACTCTCAGGCATGCAGCATTGCCTTTATCTTTATCTTTGAATGTGGGGATCAAAGGACAAGAAGGAATCAATCTGGCACTAATGATGTTGCCAAGCTTCATAATTTCTTTTCTTGCAATAGGAACAGTGACTATTTGTAATGCTAAGACAAAACCAGAGGGAAAGGGGCCAACAGGAAATCAGACCTAAAACACAAGGCCTCAGTTGTATGAAAATTAGAATGCAATTTTGTTTTTCCTTTATTTCAGAATTTATAAACCACTCTGCATTCAAGGAATACCTGAGGGAGGGAGCTCCATCAACCTTATTGAGTAGGGATGGGAAACTTTTTCCTCATGGGCAGTCTTCAGGGAGCCACATGCTGGTTATGTATGGGAACAGAGGCAAAGGTCATCAGAGCAATGAATATAACTCTGTGCAGTATGTTGCATTCCAGACATGCACACACACACACACCTGTCTACCAGGAAAGTTAAATACATTATCACAGTTCAGTGACATGAATCTGTCAGAAAATTGCTTTCCAGGAAGGACTACATTTGGCCTCTGGACCCAGGTTTCTCCACCCATGAAGCAGAAACTCAGCCTGGGAGCTGAGTTTCTTTCAAAAAGAAACAAAGAGGCTTTTTCTTTTGCGGAGGGAGCTGTGTTATTCCACTGAGCAGCAGCCAGGAAGGCTTTGGAGCAGGGGTCCTCAAACTTTTTCAGCAGGGAGCCGGTCCACTGTCCCTCAGATCTTTTGGGGGGCAGGACTATATTCTGAAGAAGAAAAAATGAAAGAGGGATGATGAACGGTGCGTGAAAAGGCTCTGGAGAGGAGCTGTTTTAAATAGTGGCTGCTTGAGAGGGGCGCTCAGCCAACCACAGCTCCTGTGTCTTGCAAGCAGCAGGGGCTGGCGGTGGAGGGGCTCCAGAGAAGGGCTGCTTTAAATGGACACTCGAGAGGGGCACTCAGCCAACCGTGGCTCCTGTGTCTTGCGAGTGGCAGGGGCTGGCAGCGGCGGTGGAGAGACGATGAGCGGCCTGACCCATGCTTTGGAGGAAGAAGAGGAGGAGCAGCAGCCACAGCAGCCATGCCAAAACATGAATTCTTTGTAGACATGATCCATGATGGGTGCTCTAATGCCGTCAGTTGTGTTCTCAACAAGCTGGGAGGTGTTCAGTTTGAAATTGACCTGCCCAACGAGAAGGTGAATATAGACTCAGAGCACAGTGTTGACACCTTACTGAGCACCCTGAAGAAAACTGGGAAGTATGTCTCCTACCTTGGAGACAAATAGCCACATAGGAAGGCTTGGTCGGTGGGGCTACTGTGCTTTAGGGAAGCAACGCTTAACATGGCTTCTGTCAGAAGGCAGCTGTTTACACTTCTGTCAATCTTCCTTTGACCACAGTTGCCCTGCCAGATGTTGGAGAAGAGGGGAAGGGTGGGAGGAAGAAGTCCTTTGGTGGGGGGTGGACTATGAGAAATTTTGACTGCAGATGTCCCATGTCTTGTCCTACAGCAGTAGTGATTCTTCTCTTTGGCCTTGTAATAAAACTTGGATCTGCTATATTCAAGTAGAAAAGAAAAGAGAAAAGAAAGGACTGCAATCTCAGTCACTGTCTTTGCTGCCCTTATGCCTGAATCTCCCTCTCTGAAAACCTACATTATGACTTCTCTAAAATTTCATTTAAATTCAACAAGAAAACCCATAGGTTTTAGGAAACCTGTGCTTAATCTTCATCTGCAACTATAAACTGCAACTATAAACTGTAACTGCATTTCCTCATGTTCATCACTTACTATCCTGCTCTTAGGATTCAGGAATAGGGTTTCCCCCTTTCTTTTGAAACTGTGTAAGCAGCCAGTGTTGGTTCCATGTTGGTATAATAAGCTCATTTTTTCCTTACTCTACTTTCCTTATTCTACACTCAGAATAAATAAAATATCAGTTCTCTGCATTTTGCCCACATCGTTTATGATCTATTAACTAGATTCTAGTTCTATATAAAATGATTAATGCATCTATGATCATTTCAGAGAAAAGCTATATCCTACCTGGAAAATGTTACTTTAGCATTTCCCTCCAACTTCATTTGCATTAAGTGGAAATCAGGACTGCTACTTTATGTTGAGACTGGTGATTCAGCTGGAGGTTGAAAACTACACGCAGCTTGTTATTCTGGGTGAAAGGTAGTTATGCTTAGGATTTCTCCCCACATCAAAGAGAGCACTACTTTAATAGTCCTATGTTTACTTGGTATTTTCTGAACTATGTTATGTATGGCTCTCATCTCACATCCATAGAATTTTAAAGGGCACAGTGGATCATCTGTAAAATCATCTGCTGTACAACTGGATGTTCTATGCGAAAGGCATCTTTAAAAGATGTCAGCCCTACCTTTTTCTTAAAGTCTCCAAGGAAGGAGGGTGGGTTTTTTTGGGTTTTTTACATCCTCTCTGGGCATATTCTATTGCTCTACTATCCATGCAGCTATGAATGTTTTTATTGTGAATATTTAGCCTAAATGTATCTCATTGTATATTAAGACCACAGCTCAATTAATTACTTCAGTGGTTTTCAACCAGTGTGCCGTGGCACCCTGGGGTGCCTTGAATGATGGTCGGGGTGCCACAGGAAACACTGGTCTCTGTCCTTCTTTGCTTCCCTCCCTTCTCTGATGCCCTCTTGCTCCTCCGAAGGCTTTCACAGTTGTTCATTGCAGCAGACGTGGCTATAAGCTCCCCAGGTGAATGGTTCCTCTGGGGCTGGCCAGGGGGTGCTTCCCAGGCCCTGTGGGGCAGTGTGAGGAGGCACCTCTCTTTGGGGCAGGGGGGCAGATCATAGGCCGGGGGCAGCAGCTGCAGCTGCCCAGAGGACTCCCAAGGAGAGGGGAGAAGAGAGGAGGCTAAGGGAACACTCCACAAGGGAGAGTGTTCAAAAATAGGTGAGGGACTGCCAGCTCTGCAGGCATAGGGTGACATAACTGGGCTCCTGAGCCCCATAGGGATGCCGCAGAAAGAATGTAGTTGGTCAAGGGATTTGTGGACCTAAAAAGGTTGAAAACCTCTGAATTACTTCAAACAGTACTGATGCTGATGGAACAGAAAGGGCAAGTGTCTTGTGCTTTCCTTTACACCTCCATTTTTCACCTGAAATAGAAATTTGTATCTTCCCACCCATCCTAGAGGATGGAAAGGCTGTCTCTTACTGGGAGGCAGATGCATCTCACAGGCAACAGAAATGCTGCTGCAATTTGGCATTTTGGAAAAGATGATGTAGAAGAACAAGAACCACAAGGCACTTGTGTGTGTCCTCCCCCCAATGTCAAATCTAAAGCCATTCTCATCAGGTAGGTGGGCTATTATGCAAATAATGCAAAGAGGCAGGACTCCTATATTCTTAATAGCTGTATAAAATGGGAGTTTTGCAGATTCAGTTTACAGTGCAGGTGTGAAAAAAACACTGGAACTAAATAGCTTCTTCCTTGCAACTATTGAAGAGAAAGGGACTCTGTTCTTTACATCTGGTTGCCTTTCTCTCTCTCTCTCTCTCTCTGCCACTCCCCCCCCCCTTTTTTAAAAAAACCAATAAAAGAACACAAAAAGTCAGGGGAGTGATGATGCCAGTCACTTTGGGTCAAATCTCACCAGTTTAATAGTTTGTCCTTGAGTTTCCAAACCACTGATGATGTGTGCCAAGCTCCACTCCTAAAATAAACAAAGCTAGTTAAATATGTTCCATGCCACAGGTACCATCTGACCATTTGGGAGGAAATGCTACATCCAGGAGAACATCTAAAATATCTCTCCTTTCTCTTTAGAAGAGAAAATCCCATTTATACACAGTCCACACTTCTAGATTCCAAATACCCTCAACACCATCTGTTCAATCCTGTCTGGATTAAGCTTGCTAGCTGTCACCAGTTAAGCATTATCTCCACTGATCAAGAATTTATACTGCTTCTCATGCAGTTGATATAAACTATGACATACTGATGTTATTTCACTTCAGTGCTCTGAAAACATCTCTCCATAAAGACAACTTCCAAGATCATAAGGAACAATACTCCATAACTCCTTCTGGATACCCAGAGAGGGATAACAATAATCTCTTTAAATCAGCATTGTTCACTTCCACTAGAAATTGTAGCAGATCCAACACTAAGGAATAATAAATAAGCAGAAACAAATCTAGTAATATGAGTGCCTATAAGGAGAGGGGCAATGGCTTAATGGTAGAAAGCATGCAAAAGATCTTAAATTCAATCCCTGGCAACTCTAGGTAGGGGTGAAAGAGACCACATTTCAAAACGTTAGAAAGCTGCTCCTAGTCCATACTGAGCTGGATGGACGGACAGTCTGCCTGTGTATAAGGTAGCTTCCTATGTTCCTATAAAAAGGGTTATTTGTCCCTTGCATATACTGAACAAGATTTTTTGACACACCAGCCAAAGTGGTTTCGTTTAAGGGCAATTTGCGTATGACAGATAAACTAGCAAACCACCTGAGATAAAATCTCAGTGGAAGAGTTCTGATATTCACTCTCAATTTCAGATACGAAACAACATAATGAGAAAGGATCTCTTTCTGAACCTCTTCAGGGATCTGTATAAAGACCAGGTTAAGAAGTCATCATCCTGCAATATGCTATGAAATTCTTACACATCCCATCTCTTAGGGTTTTTGCTTGTTTGTGTGTGCATGGTTTTGTAAAAAGCATCTGCTAAATTGCAGGAGAGAGGGTGAACTGCAGTATTAAATGCTAAGTATATGTAATATCTTATTATCACCATTTTCTTCTAAGCTGGAATCCAGTGACTGTTTTAGTAGTGAATTAAGAGCCAAATCCAAAATAAAGCTACCTCCAGCAGGTGTGCACTGTAAAAGATGCTTTAATGTGTTTCTGGACTCTAGCTGAGACCAGCTTGATGCACCATTCTCTTGTACAGTCCCTTCCTATAGAGAATAGGAATATACTTTGCAAAGACATCAAAGAATGAGTAAGAATTGCTCTTGACTCTAAGACTAGGTAAGTAAGACTTGTGTCCTGCCACACATCTTCCTGCAGCCAATAATCTGCAAGTCAGATTTTACTTCAGTCTAATAAGGTAGCTGAGAGCTATGTGAGTGTTGTTTGTTTTCTTAGTATTTGAGTGAAGGCGGATTAACAATTGATCATGTATATGCTGCTATGCCCATCCTAATCCTACACCTTTTGCATAGCTAGGGGTTCTGTATATAAAAGAGGCAAACCTCTCCTGCAGATCTAAGAGCTATGGGGTATTTCTGATCCCAACATGTATAGATGAGAGTTTGGGAACACAGAAAAGGCAACCAATGAAAACTCTTGGGCTGCTCACAGCATGAACTTACTGAGAATGCCTCTGTAGCAACCTCTGAGAGAGATGGACCAAAAAGAATAGGCTGAATACAAATGAACTCTCTCACAAGCCATTGCACCCTCCATTCCCTGTTTGATTTGAACACTGTAGAGAGTTCAGTAATGCTGGGACTCTGGTTATACTTTGTTTCCCATAATAAATATTATAATACATATATTTGTGGTTAAGACACATCATTTGGTTGGTGGTTATTCGTGACTCATTGCTGTCATGAAATCAACGGTCCTGACATAATGCTGTTCACATACTACTCAGTGTGTGCTGAAACTCAGCCTGAAAGTGATCCCTGAAGGGAAATGTAGGCTTGTGACTAGTTACTGCTCCATTGTATGAACCCATCTTTTGGAAGAAAGCTTATGGTAGAACACTGGTCCAGCCTCAAAATAGTCTCTGCGGAAAACTGTATAATCTATAACAGCAATGGCTGTTATAGATTGAAGTTCCACATATAGCTAATGTTGAAATTACTGATTCATTGTGCCTGTATGCCAACAATATATAAATCAGATATATCTGATAGGAGCTTGGCATGACTGTGAAGTTTCTCAGAATACGATCCTTAAACTCAATGATGTTTTAGGTGGTTACCAAATTCTGTGTGGCTTGTGAAAAGATGTTCAGAAGCTGATTTTAACAGCAAATGGGGACTGGATTGCCGCCAAAATATTACAGGCAGCAAAGACCTTAAAATGAAATACAGAAATAGGCCCATCTATGTTTAAACTGAGTAGTTTATTTGATTAAAGCATCTGGACTTTATCCCAAAGTATTCTTAAAGTCTCCTCTGTATGTCCATTAAAGCTGGCCTGAAAGAATTCAGCACAATTTAATTGGTCACTCTGGTCACTTCAGAATATATTATGGCACTACTGAAATACATGAGCAATTTTAAAAGCTAGGAGTAAGACACTTTCCCCTTTTGCGAGTTTGGGAAGCATGTGAACACTTTCCCCCCATTATTTAAAACCATCTTCAGTCTAAATATTCTTATTTTAAGTATGTATCAGGAAGTATGCTAAAGTGTGGTACCTTATTTTGCTTGACTGAGTTTTTAACAGAGCTAAAGAGAATGTGGTTGTCCGTTATTTGCATTATTTAGTGGCTGACAAATTTAGTGGCTGCCTTCAAGACTCCATAATTTGCTTTGATTTCATTATGCCATCTGTCTGTCTGTCTGTCTGTCCGTCCATCCATCCACACACATACTAGATTGAATCCAAATTCACTCCCATGGGCAAAAAGGGAAGCATATTTACTGATTTCCACATGCATCCCTTACAGCCCTCAGAGTGCCACACTTCTGGATGGCTGGCAGTCAAGTTCCCTTCCCCTTCCACTAGCATAATTCCTCTTCCAGATCAAAGTCTTTCATAGACAGAAGGGTCCTTTCAGTTTATGGAAGATGAGGTTTAGGCCCACTGTCGGCCCTAAACCACACAGGCCTGTGTTACATTGCATGACTCTGAAGCCTTGCTTACAAGCAGTAAGACATACAGAATATTTCATTTATTTTCAGGCTCCCCTGCAGATATATTGCTAGACTATTTGATTTAACTACTGGGTGTTTTAGTCATCACATGAGTTCTTAATCTCAATCGAATTCTACAGAAATAAAATTATTTGATATGAGAACCTTTGATAATGCTAGTTTCATTTAACATTTCAAGCCTCATTTGTATCAGCTTAGTTCACTGAACTGCTAAAACACGGAGGATAGCACATCTCGTCTATACAGAGAGAAATCCTATAGATGTATTCTGTAGCCTGGAGGTGTATTACATAAAATCATAATTATGTGTTTCTTAAGGAGGAGCCAAACATTCTAGTGTAATTTCTGTTTGTATATTTGTTGGCACAGCTGTAGCAGTAAAATTAAAATAAACACACACACACACTGAGAGTTATTGGGAAATTAAGGATATTGTTGCGATTTCTATTGAATACAAAGGATTATCGTCGGAAAAGACTCGAGCATCTAAGAGAGAAATTCACAAAGGGACAGAGCTTTGCTTGGTGATTTCACTGCAAAAGCTGCTGTATATCATGTGAAAAGTAGCTCCTTTCTCTTTAGCAGTGGGAACTGCTGTGATGAAAACAAGGGAATCTCTGGGACCAGCTGTATACATGCCTTTTCTCTTGAGGATGCCCATTTCTTCTTCCAGCTCTTAAGAGGAAGGCAGATACCCCATAATGACCCACACAAATGAATAGCATGTGAATGTTTTCCCCCTCATAGCTGAGTAGCAACTGATATTATACATGATCTACTGTAAATATTTTATCTTTTTAAAATCTATTGTGCATCGCTAAGATATGGGGACATTTCAGCTTTAAATTGAGAAAGTGTGACAGAATATAACTTAAGGTGGTTTGGTCAAAGTACTAATGGATACCGTAGCTTCTATTGTAAGCATTCATCCAGTTTATGCCCACAGTGGGAATAAATGAATAAATATGCTTTCATCCAGTCATGCTACACAAGCTACCACATTGTTTTGTAACCCTAAGTTAAATGGCAAAGCACATCCTCCTGCGTTTTTAAAAGCATAATTTGTGGCAGACTGAAAAATGCTCCCCTTTCAAAAGGCTTTCTAATATAGCAACATCTGTGATGGACGGCTGCATGCCTTTGTAAAAAGCACCACTTTATAATATGCTAAGCACTGCTTTTGACTATGTTTAGACTCCTGATTTCTTTTTCCTTTCCTTTTTAAAGTTATACTAAATGCTTTCGTCTTCACATGATCCTATACGCACTTATCTAAAGTCCCGTTGAACTCAGTGTCTACTATGTAGACATGTATGGGATAATTTAAAAAAAATGATCATAGGTGATAACCAGTCATGAACCCTTCTGCGTATGAATACTTTGTTGGCTTAGTGGGGCTGGTGAACTAGTTTCTGCGAATTGTGTGTGCTCAGATCTCAGAGCCTTTTCAAATACAGAAAGGAGCAATAGTATGCAACACCCGCCCCTGACATACAGCTTCCACTTACCGAGTGGGGCTTTCCCTCTCTCCTCCCCCAAGCACCTCCACACTGCCTGCAATTAGATCAGGGGGGGGGGAGGGCAGGAAACCCCTGAAACTGTGCATGGGGTAGAAGGGGGAAAACATTCCATCTGGCAAGCTGAATGCTTGCCCTGACAGAATTATCACCTTAGTGTGACATTAAACGTCTCCCTGTGAATCTTAGCCTTTTGCATGTCGAGGTCCCCACGCCACCCCCTAAATAAATCACAATTCACACAGAAATTTTTGTTTAAGGTTTTTGGCACCATTTTGGCCACAACTTTATTAAAATACATAATGTGAGTGGTTGTTTAGGCATTGGTTACGACTATCTGTCCCCTCCCCGTCCCGGGACAGAACTGACTTTAGGATTCCAGTGAAAGCCAGTAAGGGAAAACAATATTGGGGAGAGAATGGGGCTGGGCAGCGTACCGTCACCCCTCCCCTCATGCTCCTAGGGGCTTGCACGGCCCTAGCCCCTTACCAGGGATATGGACAAAAGTATGGCAAACCCCTGGATTCCTTTAATGGAATTCCCTTGCAGCAGCAGCATTGGAGGGGGAGGCACAGCCAACCGTTACCCCCCCCCCCACCAACCAACCAATTTATAACCGATGCCTAACCGCAACCTTACAAGTTGTGACGATTTGCTACGCAGTAGGCAAAAACCAAAAGGCACCAGCCAATATGCCAAATGGACAAAATTCCTACCAGGCTCCTGCCCCAAAAGCAGACGACCCCATGACAGACATAGCAATGTCAAACGCAACAGCCCTAAATTAGGGAGGGCAGTAGGGCGATCCGATGCAAGCAGCAAAAGAGACTGAAGAAACTGTGTGCCAAGAAAATATAACCTTCGGGCCATCCCTCCAATTGGTAACATCAAAATCTCCCAAACAATCCAAATTGGCCCAATCACAGTCATGGCCATCCAAACGGTCTCACCCAGTAACCAAGAGGGGGTGTCCTGTTAGACCCCACTGCAACACGTGCTCTCCATGAAGGAGAACACACTTTGTCTTAACCTAGCCAACAGGACTGTACGGTCTGCTCCCATTCCATAGATGTGTAGTTACTGAAGCTTTTGTTAATATTGTGAGGTTTTGTATTGTGTTTTGTTTTACTATTGTTTAAAATTACATGTTCATCTGTTATAGTACAATCCACCTTGAGTGAGTTTTACTCATAAATATTATATTTATAAATATTTATAAATATTATAAATGAAATAAATATAAAAGTGTCAGAGACTGGGGGGACTACCAATGACCCTCCTCTGGTCTTGATAGATGTCCTCCTATAGCTGCTTTGTACACAGAGATAAGAAAACAAGGCCCGGCTATTGGATCCAACAGAGCCTTCACCTTCCTCTTGAACAGAACTATTCCTTATTCAAGTGCATGATACTGAATGCAACCCTTTGTTGGCATAGACGATGAATCCCCTGGCAGCTCAACTATGTTTTAAAATCAGGATAAAACAAAAGGACCAATACAAAAGACCAGCAAACATTTGCATGTGCTTACTTGGAAGCAGTGATCAAAATGTTAATTTCCTGTTGAACTACTGCAGATGAAGATACTTAGTTAACTTAATCAAGTTATTTAAAAAAAGATATCTCTATGACATGAGCCTGAATATAGCTTACTATTGTTTGAAGATATCAAAGAATATAAAAGAATTATTCCAAGAGCATTAAAAAATAAGTAAAAGTAATTGTGCTGCAGTAATTTGGCAGAGCTTATGAAACAAGAAGTGTGAGATATAAAAGCAAGAGAAATGCGAAGCCTATCAATCAAATCAAGTTAGTATATGCACTCCTGACTCTTATGTTAGTTTCATTTGATTTTACTCTCTGAAATGTAACATTTTTTAATCAAATAGACACAAATCTGTTGTGGATCAGTCTGTGTGCTCTCTTTTCATCTTTCATTGCTGACATTATAGTAATTTTGGTAACTAATGGTGACGGTGATATTCATTAAGTGTTCAGTAAGTATTTCATTAGAGAGAAGTATTATTACAGGCCTTTATACCTAGTTGTTTTATTAAAAAATAACACCACCTTCTTAAACATGGTCACATCATTATTTTCATATAAACTGCATGTATGTCTATGCATGCATTCACATGCACCCAGGACTCCTTGCAGCACAGTCCTGGGTGTTATAATATCATATTGTCAGCAATGGAATATAAGACATGATTCCTCCAAAGTACAATACAGTTAGGGCCCACCACTTCTCCAAACAGTTTCGTGGGTTTGGTTTTTCTTCAGAAGGAGGTAACTGGAGATTGATTGGCATTTTTGACAGATCTGAGTCTATTAACAAATAGGTTGAATATAAACAAAGGTGCAGCTTAAACATTCCAAATTCACTACTCCAGAGAGGGGCATGGTATACCCTCCAATGCTGTTTGCTCACAAAGACTGAATTCAGCTCTCTAATGGTGCCTCTTTTCTTCCTCTGTCTTACTCCCAGTTAAAAACTACAGTATTTTGCTCTTTTTAACACAAAGGTACCTGGATCTCATCAGCTATGGGGTAGGGAAAGAGAAAGAGAAAGGAAAAAACCCATTTCGATAGTTCTTAGCACTTTTGTTGTTGGCATCCGCCAATCTTGAGAAACAGTGGAGTGTGCCAGGGGAAAGTCAAACCTGTGATAGCAGCACTCAAGTGACCTCAATGGGGCGCAAACCTGAACAATGTGTACTGAAGGCCTGGGCTACCCAGATGGCAAGCCCCCCTCTAGACTTCGATGATGTGGTTGAAAGGAAAGCAGAGACAAAGGTTTGGCACCAGCTTGGCTGCAGGAGTTGCCAGAAGGAGGCATATGAGGTACCATCAAACATTTTAGGGACTCTTCTCCAGTTTAGCCTTTTCTTCTCCCAAAGATATCCCACACAGCAGTGGAGGTTTAGGACCAGAGTTTTTCTTCTAGTCTTCCCAGGTTGACAAGCCCCATCTGCCCCTCACTTCCCTCCACAGAACATGCAGACCGTTGGATCACTCTTGGTCTCATCCGCTCAATGTATGTAAGGGAAGTCCTTAACTCACTGAGGGTTTGAGACTCAGTGGTTCACGTGGTTTAGCTTGACAGTCGAAGCCGTTCCTGAGGTGTGGCCGCTGTTGCATGCTGAAAGCTTCAAGGAGCCACAAGTGAAAGCTGAGTGAACAAACTACCCTGTGCCCTCCACCAGAGGGACTACCCCTCCCAACACCCCATACACTCATTCCTAGCACTATCTCCCTAATAATCTCTCTCACAAAACAAAATACTTGACAACCTAAGACTATTAAAGAACATCTGCAGTGATTTGGGTCCCATTAACCGCCTCCTGTCCAAACCTCCAATGTTACAATACTTTAAAGTTCTGGTTCTTTATATTGGAAAATTGAAGCATATAATTTACTCTCTCATTGACATTTATGAGGCAGGGTCATTTTCTTTTTTGCATTTATTTTCATAAAATAATTAGCATGAGCTATATCTTGCTCTAGAGGTGTAACAGTTATTATTATAAGGACTGATTTACATAACCTGCATACTCTTTCCAGCTTCAAATTTCTGCATGTATTAGTTTGCTACTCAACAGGTATAGCTAGATTGTGTTCCTGGTCACTGCAAAGAAAGAATGGTGCACAATCCAATCTGCACATATTATTTAGTCTGCAACACAGACTGTATGTGTAGGAACAGCATAGGACTGAATGAATCAATTTATTTAGGTCACTGACCAGAGAGGAACAGCATATTTGGTTTTAGAAAAGGAAATGCACTATACTTTACCATTAAGGAGGCATGCACAGTTCTCTCTTACAAGTATTGTTAAAGTGCTACAATGCTTGTGCCCAGCCAATGGTCATTGGAAAAGGAAAATTAAAGAGTTACAATAAACCCTATGAGAAACCTAAGTTGTACACATGGGAGGATATCAGACCTTCTGCTAGCTTTGTGGGAACTTACTTTCTTTTTAAGAATCCAACTCTACCTGTGAACAGGTAGTTAAGAGATGTACAAATGTTTTTAAGTGGCTGCCACAAGTTTGATGGTTATGTGAACTGGCACTTATTCACAAAAATAATAAATAATAAGCACCTTGCAGAGTTTTCACTGCAGAATAAAGTAGAAATCAAACATCTACTGTTTTCCAGTGCAAAATGTTAAGCACGATGCTTAGTTGTATGATTCTGCTTTTCATTACAAAAGTATTTGAAAAGTATTGAACTTTGTAAACCTCTCACAGAACTGCCATGATAACCGATGTGTTTTGTACAGTCTCCAGCACATTGAAGTCACATACTGAAGGAAGGCTTTTGATGTTACTAGAGCATAAATAATAATAGTCAGTGCCTTGTTTTTATTTTCCTTGCTAATAATGGTAACAGGAACAACAATTTTGCTTTCAAATAAACTGCCCCATTATATTTTTTCAAGTAATGTTGAATATTTTAAAAGTTGATAAATAGAATAAAACAGGATGTGAATCATCGTGGCATAACAAAGCAAATATCTTTATGTACCATTTATTACTGAATTTAACTCTTATCATGTGTGTTGTGAAATAATGCTGAGCATTGTTCAGGGAATCTCCAAATGCCCATATATGAAGAATGAAGTAATCAGTAATCATAACAGATGCTATGATTGCTTGCAAAAATATTAATCTACACTGAAAAACATCTACTTATCAAGCAAGCAAAATCTATATTTATATCTATCTATTTTCAGTATGTTTTCTGTAATAGCAAGTTAGCAACATTTAAAGGTAAAGTTAAGTCCAGTCACGAACGACTCTGGGGTTGTGGCGCTCATCTTGCTTTACTGGCCAAGGGAGCCAACGTTTGTCTGCCGAGTTTTCCGGGCCATGTGGCCAGCATGACTAAGCTGCTTCTGGTGAAACCAGAGCAGTGCATGGAAACGCAATTTACCTTCCCGCCAGAGCGGTACCTATTTATCTACTTGCACTTTGACATGCTTTTGAACTGCTAGGTTCGCAGGAGCTGGGACAGAGCAACGGGAGCTCACCCCATCGTGGGGATTCAAACTGCTGACCTTCCGATTGGCAAGCCCTAGGCTCTGTGGTTTAGACTACAGTGCCACCTGCGTCCCTTCAAAGGCTGTATGTACAAGTGTCTTTGCCAGCCCCTTCCCAAAAACCTCTCTTTTGCAGATAAGCAAGGGATTGCAGAGGGAAGATGGAGCAGAAAAGATTTATGGATCTAAGCCATAATCTAAAGAAAAATAGAAAGCTAAGTTATATAATAATGTGTATATTAAGATTCATATTGTGATTGCATATTGTTAAACTTTCAGTGATTCCACCATTTCAGAATCTCAAGCTTAAAAAATATTCTTATAAAGCAAGTGCTATTGAAATGAATGTGTACCTACCATAGAATACCAGAATGAGAGAATACCATACTACAAAATGCACATCATGCACATTGCTAGATCATTAGAGAGAACACCTCCCAAAGGTGAGTGCCTGTAGTTAGTTCCCAAAGACTTTAATACACAGGGCATTGTCAAGTCCTAGCTTGTTCCAGATTCTAAGGCAGTCTATTAACATTAAACAGATTTTGTTCATAGTCACAGTAACTGTAATTTTTGCATAGCCTAATGATGGTACTCACAGATCTGCTAGCACAGATCTGGAAAGGCAACACCAGAAACAAGGATACTAGTGTTCTATGACTAGCATAAACCTCATGGGAATGGGGTCTTTCTTTCACAGTATGAAAAAAACTTTTTAAATGATGAATGAATAAAAGCATCTGATCTTCTGCTGCACTACTGTAGGGAAGATCTAAGTCTGAATAATAGCTAACCAGCAAATGTGTTAGTTCAAATGACTCTTGCATGTAGCACAATTCAACATTTCTTCTCATGCTAACTGATTTATCTTCCAATGTGTTATTTAACAGTTGTGTGCTTTTTCAGGGGGGCGGGGAGAGACAGCATTAAGAAGCACATCATTTAATGCCCACACATGCATTCTCCATAGTGGCTGTAAATTATTTGGAGATATGTATGCATGATGCTGGCATCCATCTGTCTCAAGAGACAATAGAGTATGCTTCTGGGGGTAAAGTAAAGCTGCTGCGTCAGTAGCACTGAAGTGACCTTCCTGGGGCGCAAGCCTGGGCAGTGTGTATGGAGGTCTTGTGTTGCCCATACAAGAGGACCCCCCCTTCAGCCTTGCTGATGTGTTCCAAAGGAAAGCAGAGCAATATTTTTGGCATCAATGTGCCTTATTAACTGTTTGACCCACAATTAATCTCATACGCTCAGTCCGCCAGAACCTGTCTTTGCATGCAAGGGAACTCCCAAACTTACCAAGAGTTTGACTCCCATTGGCTACCCTCACCTAGTTTAGTCAGCCAGTCAAAGCCATTCCCAGGGGTGTGGCCACTGTCGCATGCTGACTGCTTCTAGGAGCCAGAGGTGAGAGCTAAGTGCAGGGTGGGGACCAATGGTGGACGAACTACGCAGAAGCATGGCATGTCCCCCCAACAGAGGTACTACACCTCCCCTAACACCCCGGACATTCTGACCAAAGGTCATTCTGTCAAAAGAGTCTAGCTAAATAATTAATGGATTAAAAGAATATCTAAAAATGACCACATAAGGTCATCTTTTATTCCCTTTAACAAATTTGTGCTTCAGTTTATAGCTATACATAAAATTTTACACTGAGGTGGAAGTGCTCCATGGCTTATATTTTCCATTACCAATCTCATTTGCAAAATATTGTATTGTTCGTGCATACTTTTACCTCTAGTTTATGCGTTATTTATTATCTAAGTCTAGGAAAATAAGTGAACAAAAGTCATTCTTACAAAATATTATAGCACCTGAGAACCATTACGGTGTGTACACAAACACACACTTTGCAGAAGTAGCCAAAGATTGTAAATCTCTTTTCTCTTCTTGTTTGGAATGTTGAGGTGCTGGGATTTCCTCTGCTCGCTCCACCCCCACCCCCACCCCCGATGCACACACCTCTTCTAGACTTTTCTCTCTCTCCCTCCACCTTCTCCCTCTCTCCTCTTGTGATGTGTGTGTGTGTTGAAGAGTGAGGTAACACCTATCTTAAAACAGAGTGGAATGTAGCTTGCTCCAAAAGCAGAACTCAGAAAACTTCCCATTTTGCACATGAATATTTGCTTTCTTTTACTCTCTCTCTCTTTTCAAAAGTATGGTACAGCTATGGAGCCATTGGGTATGTTCTGCTTTTCTTTATTAATTTCTTATTATTTTTAAAAAATATTTATTGTACAATTGTTTATTGTACAATAATTTATTGTGGGGTCCCAATTTGGGGGGAACCTCACGAAGAGTCGGACATAACTAAACGACTAAACAACAACGGGCCATTTAGAGTTGGGGCTTTCACTCTGCAAGCATTTCTGGCTGTGTGTCTGCTTTCTGCTGCAAAGCACAATGGGATCTGGATTGTGTGGGTTGCTCTAATGCTACACTAATTCATCTGAGGGAAAGGGATTTTATTTTCATACAGCAGAGGTTGGTTCTTTCACACAGAGGTCTTGACTGATGAACACTCATCACACATAATTTATCAAATTCATGGCATGCAGGTTTGCATTAATCTTTTGCAACAGTCCCCACTTTTAATTTAAGTGTTCATCATATTATTAATTTGCCTTTGACATCAGTTTCATGTGATCCTCACACTAGCCCTCCTCTGGTGTCACAGCCATGAAAGGGCTACAAAGAGAAAAGGGCTGTAGGGGCCTATCCCTGTCGTCAAATGGCTCCCTCTGGATTCCCCCTGTCCTTGTATAACTTCTGTCTGCAGCAAGTGACATTTTGTATCTGTGGAGGCTTCTTATTCAGAGAATGCTGTAAGACTTAATTACAGAAAAAGTTTCCAACTGCAGACGTTACACAGGAAAGCTGGCATAAACCAAGCAACATGGGCAGAGCTTTTCTACAATTGTTGCCCCTTCATGACTTCAACACCTAAATAAGCAGGCCCAGGCCCAGAAAATTTGCTGCCTGATGTGAAGGACAAGAAGGCACCCACCCACTCCACATGCAGAAACTGACTAGACTGGAAGTTGAATCTTATTTTGATGCTGGCGATCAGATAGCATCCTTTACCAAACTCGAGGCTGCAGACGATCTTAGGGGCGCCAGGACAGCCCATGTGGCAACAGAGAGGAATGCCTAGGGAGCTCTGCAGGATAGGCCAGGGGCTACTGCTGCCACTTCCCAGCATTCTGCCACTGGAGACAGTTGCCTCACTTTGGCTAATGATAGGGCCAGTCCTGTGAATATAAATACTGTATTACTACTACTACTACTACTACTACTACTACTACCACTACTACTATTATTACTACTATTAAAATTTGTATACTGCATTTCATCCAAAGATCACAGGGTGATCTACAACATACAAATATGTCTATAGCACATCCATAGTGTTCTACAAGTGGGTTTAAGTTTAGAAAGTCAATTTTTTTCCCATACTTTAGTTTAAGGCCACTGACACCAATAAGAAGAAACTGGTTGTCAGGTAATGTCCTTCAAAGTTTTCCAGTTATATGATGAAGTATGGACAAAAAGGCATTTCCCTGGAAGTCTCTTTCATACAAAGAAGTGGGAAAGATGTTATTCTTCACTTGACACTTCAATCAAAATGTATTACTGAAGCATTTTGGACTTCTTTTGTGTACAACTGTGTGCTATCCAGCCTTCAAATAATTTTCTGATGTGGTTGTAAAAGCTCTATTCCGTTTTAATTAAGCTGCCCTTACAGAGCTCTCTTACAGATGACTGTATTGGTTCTTTGGCGAGAGGCTGAAGGCTTGTCTTTCAGTCCTGGCCAAGTTCTTTCACAATAACATTTTTAAAAAGTGGCAGCGTTAGTTCACTAGCTTCTACTTGCCAAGCTGGAGGTTGGTAGATAGATGGAACCATCTATTTTTCTTCTTGAAACTATCTCAGGCTTACTACGTCTTCTTAAAATTTAAACTCATCATTCATTTGCTTGCATTCAAGAAACTATGCTATGTTCCTGGGAGATGTGTGCATATGGTAAAGGTAAAGATAAAGAGACCCCTGACCATTAGGTCCAGTCGTGGACAACTCTAGGGTTGCAGTGCTCATATCGCTTTACTGGCTGAGGGAGCTGGCGTACATGTGGTCATGTGGCCAGAATGACTAAGCCGCTTCTGGTGAACCAGAGCAGCACATGGAAACACCGTTTACCTTCCCGCTGGAGTACTTATCTACTTGCACTTTGATGTGCTTTTGAACTGCTAGGTTGGCAGGAGCAGGGACCGAGCAACGGGAGCTCACCCCATCGCGGGGATTTGAACCGCCAACCTTCTGATCGGCAAGCCCTAGGCTCTGTGGTTTAGACCACAGCGCCACCTGCATCCCATGAAATATTTTGGGAGAGATGACAGTATTCCCAGGAGTCATCCTTACTTATGGTTCAGCAACTGGACTGTTCATTGGAGTAGGTAGTCATTGCCTCCCTCTAATTCTATAGAGCACAGAAATAAAAGGCTGTAATGTTCAACTCTTCCCTGTGAGTACCAAGTATATCCTGAGCAAAGTGAAGAGTATCCATTTCCATCACGATCCTTGACTTTTCTGCTGAAAAATAATACAACAATATAGTAAGCCTATTTAAAAGTTCTGTAAATGTTATTGCTAGGTACACACAATTCTTATGAATGATGGGAGGGGGAGAAAGAAATGTTGGTGAAAAGTGCAGTGTCTTTAAAGCACAATTAGGCATGGGGGTGTGAGAGAAGAACTGTATATAAGAAATCACGTGCCCAGTTTCGATTTTCTCATCACTGTGGTAGTCAACAGAAATTGGGATATTTTTGAAATTTGTGTGGAGAAATGAGGCAAATCTTGGAGTCTTTATGTTCTGGGCCTGGAGTTTTGTACATACAGGCCTTGCTGGATCCTTTTTTTTTTAAAAGGAGTATTTATTTCTTTATTTGATTTCTTACCTGGCTTTCACCACAGGGCCTAGGGTGGGTTACAGCACTATAAGAAGAAAAGATTGAAATCAGGTAAAACAAAATGAAGAATAGGGTGGGTCCTAAAAATATATTGCTCAGCTATCAGAGGCTAAAGAGATGAGGAAGGCGGATAAACAAGAGGTGTGTTTTTGACAAGGCATAAGTGATCCTTACTTTAAAAATCCAGGATCCTTCAAGTGCAGCATAGATTTTACTTTTACTTAGGCCCTCAGCCTGCCAGTAAATTCTTCCCTGTTCAGTTTTCCCCTAGTGCCATTCCCTATTCCCCATAGCAACGTGCAAATGAAATGTCCATTGACTCCTTCGGTGCAATTATTAAAGAGGGCTTTGGGGGGGGGGGGAGGCCAGCACGCCTAACAGCGCACGAGAGAGCCATCTTACCTACCCCAGCGCCATGGAGATGCTATGGGGAAACTCCACCCTTTCCCCTCCAGTGCTGTCAGGGACCTTGGTCCTGAGCCCCAAGCACTTGCTGGGAACTTGACACCCGACCCCCAACCGCCTGCTACCTTTGCTGGCAAAAGCCTCCCCGCCTCGCCAACCCTCGCCTATGCGGGACCTTCCCAGCAGCGGGAAAGCGCCTGGCGCGCGCGCGCGAGAAAGGGGGGAAATATATATATCTGAGATTCCCCTTTAATTGCCTGAGCAGCCGCGAGGGAAAACAAATGCCGCCTTCGCGTCTCGCACCCTGCATAACCTCCCCAGCCCTGCACAGAGCAAAAAAATAAATAAACCAACCCAGCGGCCGCTGTTCGCCGTCGCCGCCACCGCCGCGGCTGCCGCTCTGGCTTTAAAGCTGCTGCTGCTGCTGCTGCTGCTGCTGCTGCTCTCGCTGTTTGCAGGCAGCCGGCGGCCGGGCGCGCCTGTGCACGGTACCCCTGCGCGCGCGCCACTGAGCCCGGGGATTGGCTCGCGCCCCCCATTCAGGAGCTCGTGCAACCTGGTGGTTGTGCCGCCCGCCGCTAGGCTGGATTCAGAGAGCAGCTGCCACTGAGCTGCTTGGGTGGCTAAGCTCGCAGGCAGGCAAGGCAGGCAGGCAGGCAAGGCAGGCAGCCTTCCTCCCTCGGCTCTCCCCGGCGCCGGCGGAGGCACGAGCCCGGCGACAGGAGAGACGCTTTGGCCGCTCGGGATATCGCGCCTTTTACCCCCTCAGGAGGGGCCTCCCCTCCCTCAGTGAAGGAATCCGCCAGGGCTCTGCTGGCGAAGTTACCTCACGGAGATGGTGTGAGGAGCTCCGGCTGCTCAACCTGCTGCTGCTGCCGCCGCCGCCGCTGGTAAACGCTCTTCACTTCTGTCGTGTAGTTGTCTGCATGCTTAAGGGGTTCTCCTAGCTCTGCATCGGCGCCTCAAACTGCAGCCCGCTCGCTCTTTCTCTTTCTCTCCCCCCCTACCGCCCCCCCCCGCTTTCTTTCGGTCTTCCCCTCCCTCCCCCCCCCCCTTTGCCTCCCGTAATTGCACGCGAGTGCCGTCGACAACTTCGGCTGCTTTTTCGCTGGCGAGGGGTTAGTCTCCTTGGATTCAGCACTTGGAGAGAGGTCATTAGTTGCCCGAGTTCCAGGAGGACTCGCTCTCTTGTCCCTGCTCTAGAAGTGCTGCTGCTGCTGCTGCTTTCTCTGCCCATTAATTGTCATCTTTGGCTGTTGACATTTGTTGTGCTTCAATGGAGTTTCCATGTTGTTGGTTTGTGGGCTGTTTATTATTAGTGGGTGGTTTCTATTGAACGTTATGTTATTTATTTATTTATTTGGTCTTCAAGGTTCCTTTTTTTTCCACCCCACCCCCCCAACCACACATTTCAAGTGCAATTTTCTTCCAGTTTTTGGGTAATGCGATAGATGAGAGAGGTGTCGTTTGACCCAGAAACTGCTTTGCAAAGGGGCACGTTGGTTGGAATAGTCAGAACTAAGAGCAAGAAAGCATTTGTATTCTATGTGTCATTTTTATTTTATTTCATTTTATAAATGTTGCTATGCATTACTGCTGCAGATTTCCAGGAGGCAATAAAGGACAAACACTGCTCATGTTGCTTGCAAAGACCATAAACGTGGACGTGCTATAGTGCATCACATACTGTCCAGTGCTTGAGCTGTTGCTAAATTCCACTTAATATGCATTCCAAAATGTGGTGGGAGAGGGAGATTGCTAGTTTTATACTACTCATACCTAAGTCCAGTGTATAGCATTTGCTGATATCACTCCTGGTAGACTTTACACTGTGTAGCAGCTTGATTTATTATCATCATGCCAATTGGTGTAGTGATATTTAGGTTAGCAAACCTGATGAAAGCAAATGGAGCTGTAAGGTGGCAGGCTTTTGATACCTTTGAATATATCTCCTTTTAAGGTCTTCCTGTCAAGCATAGCTTTAAATTTTAGGACAATCATAACATATGTTTAGAACCGATGCATAAGATATGGACTAACTATATTTATCAGTTCTGTTTTTTAACAAAGTTCATTATAGAAGGGAAAATAGGCAAGCCAGTCAGCAGTGGCTATAGAAACATCCAAGTTGCACTGTAAAACATACGTGATGCCAATGCTGCATGTAAAAAATAAGTCTAAATACAGCTTCAGGTTTTAGAGACATTCTGCTGAAATAATACTATATAAATTATACTTTGCCATGTTCAACTGCATGAGTTTAAAAATGAAGGTCTTCCATAAATGAAACTCCAGGAGTCACTATAGTGTTACATTAAAATATGACCTTATATAAAACTTTTCTAAAGGTCATGAATTTCAGAAGAGATAGTCAGGATAGTAAACAGTTAATTATTAAATTAATTTAAATCATATAATTCTTTTTTTGGTGTGGGGGGGGAGAGAGACTAACATCACAAATCACCTGCACAAACTTTATCATTTAACATTAACTTGGGATATTAGTTGTGTGTTTTTTCCAGCTACTGTTTATAAAGCAAAAATGTATTATTCTCTTTACACTTTGTTCATATTAATTAATGATAATTTCATATTAACTGTAAGGATGCGAAACCAAATAAGACTGGCATGTTTTAGTTTTGAGTCTTTCAAAAGATGTCTTAAAAATTACTAATGTTATCAAACAACGTCAGTTTTCCTACCACTGACAAGGGTCATAGATGTCTTTCAAGCAGGCTTTTGCAAAATGCCAAAAAGAAAAAGTATTCACTTATATAAGTATGATATTCAAAGTAATTCAAGTTTTAAATATTGCTTTCCTTCTCAACTATTATATAACAGTGTGCAAAATCCAGTAAAAATAAGCACTTTCTCCCTATTGATTTCAATGAGAATCTCATGCTTAAATCTCTCTCATTAAACTAAACTAAACTAAAATACTTAGTTTGGGCTGGTTTGTGACCATATGTTTTATCCTATGAATATGCATTACTTTAAATTATGCATTCTTTCAGTGTTCTTTGTCAAGTGATTTGGGGCATAATCTACTGGGAAGTGTTTATTGTGAATGCCATATTGAAATAAATGGGAGTTGCAGAATAGTGCTAACATGCTCTCACATAAGTCCTGTTCCTTTCAGTTGGACTTGCAGAAGAGAACTTCCCTGTAGATTGTGTGCCTGGTCACTGTTCTTATTAGGGTCACATGAATGTATTTGTTTGGCATTTAGTTGGACTGTTTTGGTATTTTGAATCAAGATGTTTGGTTTACAGAGTTTGTTATTACAAATATATATTGGGTTGGATTCTTCTGTGTCTACAGCACAGCAAACTCCACCCATCCACCCATTTCTAGGTTTGCTATCCCCACCTGTGTGTACTGGTTATGATCAGGGAATAAAATCTAGGCATTTCAGGCATTTGTCAGATGACTTTTTGGTTTCTTGGCATTTCTTGGTCCCAGAAATGACATTGTTGCACAAACACTATAGTTGTTTCTATTTGATTTAGTACCCAATATTTGTTGGGTACTAAATCAAATAGAAACAACTATAGACACTGGCATGGTAAGTGAATATGCAAATCAGTATTTTATTTCTTGGGTTAAGAAAGCAATGCATGAAATACCGATGTTCACACTTCACAGTTTAAAACACAAAAACCCACCATGACTTCATTTTGCTCATATGACTCAGAACTGTTACATAGTTGGATCACTATTTTTTATATAAAAACCCTCTGTCATAACTTCTATGCTAAAATTAATAAGATTGTCTTTTTAGTTCATTAAAGTAACTTGAGTGTGATATGAACTTATATAAATAGAAGAGGACAATAGTGGCATGTGAAACAAATGGTTGACTCCCAAAATGAACCACTCGTGTCCTAAATCAGGGTGATGTATTTTCCTAAATGCATATACTGGACTAGTTGTTTTAAAAGAGTGAACTTCTAAAGAGACTAAAAATATAATGGAATATAACTGCAAATATTTGTTTTGCTCAACTTTATGGAATTAGAATCTTGTTACTACCAAAAAAAGAAAAAAAGACAAATGTTGCAAGGTAAGAGATGGATGCTAGTTTTATTTGCAAGAAGCACAACTTTCATCTTTTATATGTTGTGAAGGGAAGAATAGTTGGATGAGAATACTGTCACAAATGATCCCCCTTGCAGAATGACCTATGCTTTAAATCTCTGTACCCTCCTCCAGAAGTCAAATAGCTACATAGGAAGGCAGACAAAAGGTGCCCGCAGTTGTTGGGTCAGAGAGAGAATTACTACTGCTCCAGGAGTATTGATCTGAGGCGGCTGACAGTCAGATTTGTCTGTCGTCTTAGGACTCATGTTGTATTTGGAAAAGACTGGAGGTGTCTGAGCTGACATTGTAATAAGGTTTCTCCCCCCGCCCCCGTTTTTAGAGTGATGGAGGCTAAACTAAGAGAGAATGACCTATATCCTAATCCTCAGCACATTTCTTAAAATTCAGTCTCATTGATATAACTGTGCTCTGTTCCAAGTTAGTGAGTGTGTTTAGGATCTCAGCCTTGGTGATATACTTCTAAGTAAATCTGTTCAGGATTCCTCTGTCAGTTCGTTCAAGCCCTTTTTTGCAAATTAAATGGAGAGTCACTAGAACGCAGTATTACCAGCCAGTTCCCACTGACCTTTGAAAAGTAATGGATATATATAGTAACTGCTAGAGGTGAATGTGATAATGTAATAATGTAACACAAGTATAGAATAATAATAAAAAACCTTCTTAACAATAATTTTACCCAGAAGTCAAGATTTATTCAAGTGTAAGGATTGTGGTAAGGATTGTGGTAGTGAACATTTACAATTTAAAATTTACTGTGTAAATATAGCTGTCAAATTCTTTTTGGGAAAAAGCTTCCCCCCTCCCCACTTGTGTAATGCAAAGAGAAAAAGTAAAATAATACATAATTTATTTTATAAATTAATAGACAACTTTTTAATTCAAGTGCTTTGGGGTAGTTTACAAGTTAACCAACAGCATATTTACAGAATATGACAAGTGTTTGCTGTTAAACTAATGAGATCATTTCATGAATTGAGATGAAATGCAATTTTTCAGTCTAACTATGAGTGCCTCTTGTAAAATACTTGTTCTGGTATACATATATAGAAAAATAGACCATTCTTACTTAGGACACAATGCACAGGAGGAATCAAGTTTTGGGGGGATCTTTTGTTCACATTGTTATGTTTCCACGGCAATTAACATCAATGCATCATTTGTTTTGATTTCTAACTGTGCAGAACAATTCACATATAGTAGATCTGAAAACAGTATATGTAGGAGGTAAGGTACTAAATGACTTTGTGCATGTATCAAGCTGTTTCAGTCATATAAAAGACTGTCTTTGTGCACCAGTGGTCTCTAGTCTTGTGGTACATTGTGCGTTTACTCTTGCAGTTCTTCTTTACATGGGGTTTCAAAACAGCATTCTTTAAAATGAAAGTGTAGCTGCAACATTGGTGATTATTACATATAGCAAACATTGTCTTATGAAGAGAGTTCTCAGCTACATTTGGGAATGGAAGACAACACACTTGCTTTTATCTCCAGAGTTAAGAATGCAACAGAATTTATATCTGCAGACCTTTAGTTAAGTAGTAAATAGGAGAAATATATAACCTACTTCAGATAAAATCAATAGTTTAGAATCTGAACTTTAGATGACTGCAAATGAATCATGGTGAACCCCATACTTCCACACTGCTGTCCTCCTTTCTGTGTTTGTGTGCAGTAGGAAGAGAGTGAGAGCTTCTACTTTCACCTAGAAACAAACCATAGTTCTTCAATGGGATCTGTTTTAACCAAAGCTGATTTAACATACCAGGATCAAAGCAGCTCCTGCTTTGATCATTTAATGATGATGATGGTGATATTTATAGCATTTGACTGGGTTTCTCGGCAGCCACTCTGGGTGGCTTACAACATTTCCTTGGGTTAGAAGAAACCATAGATCTGCATACCAAAGTTGCAACTGTTGTTTGTTCTAAAATGAAAGCGGAATGTTTCACTCTCTTTTTACAGTTAGAGGGGAAGTATACAAGCTCAAGGCTCGCCACAACTCATTTGCAATTAGTTAAACTATGGTTAGTTTATTGCCTGAAATGAGCTAAATGGCATACTGAACAGTCTGACTATGGCCTGATCAATTGATTGATAAAACATTTACTCTCACACTCGCCCACTATTTTTTTTTATATATGCAAAGGGAGGTTGAAGTCTTCAACTATAGAACAAACAACAGTTCTGTGCTACATATGGACCCAGCAAACTATGGTTTGTTCAAACCAAATGAAGTTAACAAGTGAGAATATCAAATCAGAGTTTGATTCTGGTTTGTTTAAATTAATTTTGGCTAAAACAAACCACATTTCCCAGAATTCATATGTAACACATAACTGGAGTTGGTTCTAAAGTGAAATGTTGGTTTATTCTAGCAAAACTATATAGCCAGTATCCAAGAGTGAAGGTGAAATACAACCCACATTTCATAAGTGTAACATTAAAGGCATACTAAAAGTTCTGTTGCAGGAGATACACTAATATATTCTAGAATACTTAATAAGGAAAGGGGCATTTAGATACGTATACAGATTATACCAGCTGCTGGTGGCTGGCTGTATTTCTCTCGTCAGCCTGTCATCTGATGCAGAATTAATAATTCTGGCAGAAAGGCATCAGTCATTTATATGGTATAAAATCCTTTTTTAAAAGGTCTGCATGCAGTGACAGTGAGTTGCAAGCAACATTTGAACGGGTGAGGAGGATGCCAAGTTAGAAGCCATGATGTTTTCAAAATGCATTCAGTTATATTTTGTTTTTAATAATAATTATAAACATATATGAAAGGTATTGTAAATGTTGTATGTGATCAACTGGATTATGCTGGGGGGGGGGGAGAAACCATCTAGCAACTGTTGCCATCATTGAGAGGTCAGTACATTATACTGTAAATAGGAAAGCAACAGCACTTTGTGTTATTAAAATGTGAGTTGACTATTAGCTGTTTACCTTGTTTGCAAGTTATATTGGGGCATGGCCAATGCTATTCATGTGTGAGCAGAGAGGACTTTGCCTTCATTCCCCTCCCCCGCAGACCTCTGTTTGCCCCCAAATTCTTCTCCACAATGTTGGTGGACCATCTGAAGCAGGGGGGAGGAAAGAAAGGTGAAATCTCTCTGGCCCATGTCTTAAGTGCAACCATACTCAGATATCTGCTGTGACAAGCTTATAAGGCACTTTGAGATAAGGTCATTCATCTCCATGACTACTTGGACACCGTTATTATGACAGATTCAGTAAAGATTTTTCATGTACTGTGTTGTCTGGTGGCATCAGTTTCTGAAAAAGGTATTTTAGTAACATATGCCCATCCTAGCCTACTCAAACTCAATAGGGGAACTTGATTAGATTGTAGTTAACACGCTTTTGCTTGAAGTTGGTGCCTGCTTTCTCTTAAAGAGGCAATAACATGTTTGTTGCTCCTGAAAAGCCCTACCCTGGACCCAGAGATCTTTGACACCTTTTCCCCTGTTGAACTCTAGGCAGCTCAGCTCCAGACACTTCTGAAAAAAACAAATTATCTGGACTTATTGCAGTCTGACTACAGGCCAGCTTGGGGGACTGAATTAGTATTTGTTGCCCTGATAAACTATCTTTATTGGGTATGGAGGTACGGAAGAGTGCAAACGTGTTGCTTCTCCTTGATCTGTCAGCAGTTTTTGATACCATTGACAATGGTATCCTCCTGGATCACCTCTGTTAATCATAATTCTGCTCCTACCTGCAGGGTTGGTTTCAGATAGTAGTGTTGAGTGGCTATAGTTCAGCCTCCTGACAGTTGTGCTGTAGGGTGCTTTCCCCCCAGTGCTATCTGAGAGTGGTTATTAGTGAATTTGGAGCATAGTGTCATCACACCAGCTAGATCCGATGGGAGTTGTAACCCCAAACATCTGGAGAGCACCAAGTGGATGAACGTTGAATCTGCTCATTCAGGATACAGCTGCCTGTGTTCACACTAAAGGTGGAAATGAAAATATGACTTCGTCAAACTCTATAGGATCCCTCCATTAGCAGGTATGATGCCCATGTGGCGAAGGATGTTTGTTTAGATTTATAAAAGACATTGTGAAATATGCTACATTTCAGCAGTGGTGCATCCTGTTTCACCACCTGAGGTGAAATAGGAACAATCTGCCAGGCAAGGCCATCTCCTCCCCTGCCTGGTTTGTGTGGTGGTGCCTGCAACAATGGCAGCTCTCAGTGGAATCTCACTGGAAGCTGGCACTGCTGCCAACATAGCTTCTTCTCCAGTGGCGGGGTGAGCTGGGTGTCCACAGGGACACTGCCTTTGGGCTTCTGCTGCCCAAGGTGGCTGCTATCCCGCCTCATGAGCAGACTGGCCCTGATGCAAACATGTAAATTATAGCTCGCTTTTCTTTTAAGAAATACATACTAGTAGATGGCCCACATTTTGATCTGAACTAATATTGTTCTATCATGTTAAAATAATCTTGTATATACTGGGTGTGCATATGTTGCAAACTTTCCCAGGAATCGTTTGCAAATTTGAAATATGCCCAACTCTTAAGTGTAATGTTGCTACTATTGTAGCAGAATGATGCAGCACTTATCTAATTATAGGGGAGAAAAGAAGACTCTCTTTTTTATATGTAGTGTCAAAAGAGAGTCTAGAAATCTGAATTGAAAATTAGGTTGAAATTGTCCCCTCTGACAGAGTTAGAGATTTCAATAATTAATATTAAGTTTATTTGCCCTTTCTTTTAGTCTCAATTTCATAAAACATACATTATTTAGGGCAACTAAATTAAGATATATGAAGATCATTTGTTCCAGAGTAAATAATGTATTTGCTTTTTAACAATGAAAGAAACTTTTTTTATTTAGTGTGTGTATTATTACATTATAGCATTAAAAAAAATATGGTCCTAGGTTTCGTCTAAAGACACAGGAAGCCATTACTTTGCTGAAACTAAGGAAATCTGAGTCTGGTTAGTGCCTGGCTCAGTGCTGATCAACGGGGAACCACATGCACTCCTCCTTGAGTAGGGTTGCTATACATCCGGAATTTCCCGGACATAGCCAGAATACTGCAGTCTGAAGCAGCGTCAGAGCTGAAAAACTTCAATTTTATTTTATTTTTTGAGATTTTGTATAAAAAGCTCAACAACTTTGGGTAAAACTAAGAAAAGCTCAAAAACGTTTGTGTCCGGATGTTCACTTTTCGAAATATGGCAACCCTATCCTTGAGTTATGTTACAGAAGAAATGTAGGGCGCAAATTTCAGTCTAATTAGACTGGCCTAAGTGCTTAAAAGTCACAAGAAGTTTTATCAACAAGATTTGTGTGAGAGAGAAAGAGGCAAGAGACAGAGACACACTGTGTGTGCGTGAGAGAGAGAATGAGGGTGTGAGGGTGAGGGAGGAGGGAAAGAAAATATCTTGCATGCATTCAAAAGGATACATGGGGGGTATAAATTACATTCAGTATGTATTTATCTTGTCTGCACTATAGTTCTTGGAATTCTACTATTGCACTTGAATTACTAGGATATTGTAGGTTTCTTTTTTCTTTTCTTTTTTTACCTTAGAATATAATAGATTAAACACTAGCCATAAAATGGACCCAGATTTTAAATGGATAAAGCTTTTGAACATAGACTTCTTCATCCGTTCCGTTTAAAACTGATGTTGGCCAATTTTTCATTTTTTAAAAAAATAGTCTGGGAACTCCTTGAACAAAGCTTGAACAATCAGACCATGTTTCAAAAAACATGTAGTTTGTGTAATGTCTACACTGATCTGTCAAATAGGTGGTGGGTGAGAGAGAGAGAGAAAATCTTGTATGTTCCTGTAGCCTTAAGGCATCTTGTGGGAAACAGAATAGCATGACCTGGAATACTAATTCCATACTGACTGAACTGTATATATTCCTTACATTTTTCTCTTTAAAAACAGACTAGTTCCTGGTTTTGCAAAGTGAATATTATGAGCTGCTACCGCTTCCCAAAAGTAAAGGGTTACTAGTAAGCAAGAAAGGGATTGGCATACAAACGACATACCAAACAATGAGGAATTACAAGAGAGGAGAGCACTGTTGCATTCAGGTCCTGCTTGTGGATTTCCCATAAGCATCTGTGAAATGCATCTGGCCACTGTGAAAACAGGATGCTGAATTTATCCAGCATACTTTTTTTATTATATTCTTAACTCAGACAAAGAACAAAGCTAGTCTTACCTGTGCTTCCACTTTGTAACAATAGGGCACTAACTAATGACATGAATTAATCTACACAACCACCTAATAAATTTTTTTGACCGTCTCAAAAATACCTGTTCAGAAGTTATTCGAGCACTAGTTTAGATGTTATCACATGCTGGGCCAGGCTGCCAAAGGAAAAATAGAGGAATGCTATATTGAATGTGGCCATTATCAATCATTCTACATGGACAAGGCAGGACAGAGCTTGAACAGCTGTGCCTGCACTAAGGTTTTCTCTGCAAACAGACATGCAAATTAGTAGAAATTAGTCTGGATTATTTCACTTCAGACTTCTGGTAGATGAGAGTTATCATTTGTCACCATCTGGAGGGCCAAAGGTTCCACAGACATGATCTAGACTAGAGGAAGAAAAAGGAAGTTGTGGACCTCCAGATGTTGCTGGACTTCAACTCCTTTAACCCAATAAAGAACACAGTAACTTGAGTATAAGCCCTGTCGAACATACTGAGACTTCTGGTAAGCGTGTATGTGACCCAGCACCGTGTAAGGGCTGATTGCATAATGCTTGAGAAACTGTAGACATCTTCAGTTCCTTGTAAACTGAGTATTTACAGTACCTTTCTTAAAAATTAAGCCATTGTAACACAAGACTACATCAAGCTGGAATCAACTACGTAAGTTGTTTCCTAGAGAAAGCCAGCACAATGAGTCCCACTAGTGCAATGGGACTCCCTTCCTCTTCTCACACCCCACACCCTTCCCCAGATCTGTTTGGGGGGGGTGTAAGGAGAACCCTCAGAAATCATGGGAACTGGGAAGAGGGAATATCATTTTGTCTGGCAGGCAGAAATGCTTGTGCTAACAGGACTATCATATTGGCACAATGTTGAATTCCACCTGGTGGAGTCATAGCTATGCTTACTCAAGAAGATCCACTTGAGTTCAGTGGTACTCTTAAATAAGCAGCCTACAATGCAGTGCACATGTGAAAGAACTCAGATATGCAAACTAATGGCATAAAGAAAGTCCTTTCAGCACAAGTAAAGCGTGCAACTCAGCTTTAGGTATCTGCTAGAAAGAAAACTAATTTCATCTTTCCTATGTTTTCTCTTAACCTTATTTTATGTATTTAAGACTATAACTATTCCCTGGAGCAACAACACCACTTTAGTCAACAGTTAGCAGTGAGAGCAACTGTGATGAGTTGTAGACTGAAGTTGTTTTCTTATCACTAAGGGAGAAACTAGCAACTCATTCTTTTTCCGGTTGCTAAAAGCACATTTTTGAACAAGAAAAGCTTCGTTTTCACAAGCACCTGCATATGCTGTATATTGAGGGTAACTAAAGAACTACTGCAATATCCCTGTTGCAAAATGCACCATCATATATTTATTTATTTATTTATTTCTGGGCTTATATTAATTCTTGCTAAACATGCTTTGTTGTAAGCGCCACTAGTCCAGAAGAACTCACCCAACTCTTCGTCTACCCCCAGAATGACTTTGCATATGATTCTCCTTGTAGCTTTGATTATTTTTATCCTCCGCTCAAGTGAAACTGCATGATTTTGCAGGTCATGGTTGCATGATTAGGGCTCCTCAGAATGTATATTTATGATCAAGCAGCTCTACAACATATTTGATGGCACATAGGAAACAGTTGGTGCCAGTACTTACTGGCTGCTCAGCACCCTTGCATATTACTTTTTGATAATTGTCATCCTGTGTAAAGGATGGTATAGCATACATTTTTAAAAAATATCAAAATTTAAAAACCATCAATAAAAGAGACACCTGCAGCATATTTTCATGCTATTTTTACAACATTTTTGGACTTTATCCTAGGCAAGGTGCTCAAGCAGGTGGAGGCTAAATAAAAAGGTATCTGCAGGAGGGCTGATTGTCTCCTCCCAAGCTGAAGTCCTTGCAATAAAAAGAAAAGGAATCCTATTTCTTATTTTACATAAATAAGTTTAATAATAAAGGTAACTTTTCCCCATACAGTTAATCATAATGCAGTCAGGCTACTTTTAAGCAGGCTAAAGTTGCTGCACTGAATTTTAACCACATAGCATGCACAGGCAGATTGATCATTCTACATTCAAATTATTATACACTATTCTTCCTTCTAAGCCCTGCTACCCTGATGTAAGATCAAAAGGGAAACATCTTTGACAATAAAATCTCAGCCTGACCACTTTTCTCCCTTTATCATTTTCTTTCTTAAAAAGAGATTGAGAGAGCCTAATAGACTAAAATCCTGAAAGACTTTTGATTAGCAACAAAGTTTGATAAAGTCCTAGGTAGATTTTTGCTTATTCATGGCCAAAGCCCTTATTTTTTTATGAATAATACTGAAACCCCTTATTTCTTTATAAATAATGAGCTTTTTGTGAAATCTGCAAGCCACTTTTAATATAATATTAAAAGTGTTCTTGTTTCTCTGATTAACATGTCTTATCTGTATCAAAATACACACTGCAACTACAGTGGTACCTTGGGTTAAGTCCTTAATTCGTTCCGGAGGTCCGTTCTTAACCTGAAACTGTTCTTAACCTGAAGCACCACTTTAGCCAATGGGGCGTCTCGCCGGAGCACGATTTCTGTTCTCATCCTGAAGCAAAGTTCTTAACCTGAGGTACTATTTCTGGGTTAGCAGAGTCTGTAATCTGAAGTGTATGTAACCTGAAGCGTATGTAACCTGAGGTACCACTGTACTTCAAAATAAATTACGCTTGATCGGGGGAAGACAAGGGATGCTGAAAAATCCATTGATAATTTAATAATTTAAAACTGAATGGCAAGGAGTTACTCTCTCCTTCAGCTCCATAGGTGGGGAGAGGGGGGGACACAACACAGGCTGCACATACCACCACTGTCTTTTAACTTCAGCACACAAATCCAAATCTCTAGACCAAAATAAAATGAATAAAATATCTAAATAAGGAGTTTTGCATAAATATAATTCACTTAATGTGCTACACTGCTTAGGAAATAGCTACCATAGAAAATTGAGGGTAAACAGAAGTGAGAATCATGCGGTAATGGAATTTACACTTGGAGGAGGAAGGACAGGTGTACAGTCATCAGAAGGCCGTGGTCCGATGTCTAATTAAATTGGGAAAATATGTTCAGTTCCCTTCTGACTACTGAACAATCTTTAACAACTTTTTTTGCTTTGAATAATTAAATCAGACTACGATTCTGTAGTAGGTGCAATAGTACATGCGTGCAAATTGCAGAAAGGCAGAATATTTACAGTTTCTGAGATTTCTAACCCAAGAAATTGAGTTACAAAAGCAACCAAATAGCTACACAATTATCCAGTGTTTAGTTTCTTATTGTACTCCTCCTCCCTGTTCCTCAAATTATTTGGCTGACTTCAGCTTTCATATCTTCTTGTCCTTGTTCTTGCCCTGTGAAACCCTGACCCTTGCATGCATCTTCCAGGAGTTGCCTTCTATCCATCACACTGTCAGGCATGTCAGCCTTATTTTCTGATCCACCTGCTTCTCCCATTACCACATTTTGTGTTTTGTTCAGTGCACCACCTATACTTAAGAAATCCTTTGTGAGCAGCTATCTGAGATCATAGTTTTCTACTCAAGAAGCACCTCCTCTGTAGTGGAAAATGCTAGTCGTGGGAGATAAAAAGAAATAACAGTGATGTTTGGTAGATAACTCAAAAATGGCTTTTGATCATTATAAATGTATTTCATTTGTTCCAAGAAACTGAAATTGAACATAAATTTATGAATCTCTGTTCTGTTTTAATTTCCCCATTAGGCATTCCATATTACCTTCAAGGCCAAGAGTTGCTTGTTTACAAGTCAACAGTCTTTGGCCTTAGTTGAAATGTTGTTAAAACTAATCATGTGTAAACTTGATTAGTGTCTGGATAGGAGAACACTGATAATTTATTATGTAAGCTATTATCCCTTTTTAGAGTGTTCAGAATGATTTCCACAAGGCTTCCAGTGGCTGTTCTATAAGTGGGAATAGTGGAGGCAGGGGAAGGAAGGAAGGAAATATTGTAGGATTAGGAACCAGGAGTATTTTATATGAATAATAATAATAATAACAATAATAAAATTATTTATACCCCGCCCTCTCCAGCCAAGATCGGGCTCAGGGCAGCTAACACCAAATATAAATACAGTAAAAACATTTTTAAAAAACAAAACAACCCCCCCCCCCAAAACAGTTGATTAAAATTTAAGTTAGAATACAGTTTTAAATGCAGCTTAAATGCAGCCTCGTTTTAGTGGTAGCCTATAGATCAAAGCCGTAAGGGGAGAAAACGTCAAATCCATGCTGGTCCTACATGGGCCAGCAAAAAGAGCTGAGGGAAAATTTATATACAAAATCCCATGTAAGGGTTCATTAAAAAAAAAAATGAGAGGGGGAGTTAGACTGAGTCCAGCCCAAAGGCCAAGCGGAACAGCTCCGTCTTGCAGGCCCTGCGGAAAGATGTAAAATCCTGCAGGGCCCTAGTCTCTTGTGACGGAGCGTTCCACCAGGCCGGGGCCAGAACTGAAAAGGCCCTGGCCCTGGTTGAGGCCAATCTAACCTCCTTGGGGCTCAGGACTTCCAAAGTGTTGTTTTTTATGGACCTTAAGGTCCTCCACGTGGCATACCAGGAGAGGCGGTCCTCGTAAGAGGTACCAGGTACGTAGGTATGAGGGTCCTAGGCCGCATTGGGCTTTAAAGGTCAAAACCAGCACCTTAAACCTGACCTTATACTCCACTGGGAGCCAGTGCAGCTGGTAAAGCACTGGATGAATGTGATCCCGCGGCCTGTGATACTCTGACCTGATTGACCTGAATCTGATCTTAAACCCATAGGATGGCATATCCTTTCCACAGCAGCTTTCCATTCAGATTTTTCCATGAGAGGCCCTCTGGGGCAGATTCTGAGGGATGCATGGGGGCAGCAGGGAAGGGACAAGAAGGGGATGTTGCATTGTACAAAGACATCTTTGTGTAAGTTGGTGCTCATCATTGGATATGACCTACAAAGCTCTGACTCGATTAATGTCAGGATACTGGGGTTTCCATCAAACGCACCAGAACTGTTTCTATTTAATTTAATTAAAAGTTAATTGATTTTAAACTTGCATGAAATAAACTAGATTTTAATATCAGTTAAAGAGAGAAAATTATAGTTGGGGTGTAAATCCAGATCTCTGTGTATGCATGCATGTTTTTTCACTAGGTGTTTAGTTTGGAATTGCCATGCTTCATTCACTCACTCTTTCTAGCACATCCACATGACATCATCATACAATTATTAGTTCAGTGTTTTTCAGTAGAACAGAATCTGTAGATGGAGCTGTCTCTTCCATCTTTTTTAAAGGGCAAGGTTTTGACATTGTCAATGACTTACTGGAAAGTAAACCTATATATCTCATCACTCTTAGCAGTGGCTGCCATTTTATGACCCTTTGATCTACTGGATCAAAGTGCCTTCTGTGAGTAGAGGGACACAACTGGATGCAACCGGTAGCAAAAAACTAAATATTCCCAACAGTGTGGAAAGTCACTTGCAATAGAAGAGCAATAATTAGGTAGCAGTAGGAGCCACATGTCTGGAATCAGTGTGTGTGTGTGTGTGTGTGTGTGTGTGTGTGATATAAAATATAGGTTCACTTAGTCCATTTGACTTTATTGGCACTAAATTAACTTATGTCTTTAGTCTGTGAATCCCCCCCCCCCATTGCAGACTGTGCCTGAAAAGACTTTTTCACATCAAACCTGGTTATGTTGCTGTTTGTAGGGTAATACAAATTTTGTTACATTGTCACTAAATAGTTTAAATTATTGATTTATAACTTCAGTGGATTTTTAGTGACTGTCACTGACAGCTTCTGTCAATAATGAACAAGTTTATGTGAAATGCTAAGAATGGCATTCCAATGAAGACTGGTCAGAAACCACTTTCTGAACCAGAATTTTGAAAAATGTTTATTCCTCTCTCTCTCTCATGGTTTTCTTTACTGCCTAATTACCTTGTTGTGGTTGTTATAAATGACAGGGCTGATCTTATTTAATCATAAAGCCCTTTTTAGCTAATGTGAGATGAAAACTCCAACAATTGTTTTGTGTTTTGAGGTAAACCTGATATCTCTCTGTGTGGTGGGTGAAATAGGAACACACATTAAACACATGTTGACTAAACAGTCATAGTAGCTTAGAATTGCCTTCCCTAATTATTATGAGTTATGATTTTTAGATTAGCATGAAATACCTTTTACTATGGTGTCACTTGGCAGTCATGAATGGGCAAGTTTAAAGACTTGCTTTTTAAATTGTTAATGCTCCTTCTGATAAAATAATATATATGTCTAATCAGGAAGAAGTCCCACTGAAAGCAGTGAAGCTTACTCACTGGTAAAGTGAACAGATAAGAAGAGGCTTACTAATGGGCAAATGTTTTTCTTTATGACCTGGAAATTTTTCTCACCTTTGGAATGTAGCAGAAATCTTAAGTTATTTGGAGTGGCAGAACAGCAGTTTGTTACAAATTTGAAATCTGGTCTAAGAACACATTAGCCACATTGTGCTTACGTTTGATGGCAATGTCTATCCTGTATGGTTCACAGATTGGGTTTTCTGCTTTCTATCTCAGAAACTATCACCTCCAAAATTTCATTATGATTTGGCATGAGAAACCTCTGTGATTATTAGAATTTGTATTGTACTGTCACAGGATACAGCTTTGTGTGATGTCATGTGTCTGCCCAGCCTGTTGGTCCAAAAGCCAGAATCTCTGTGTGACTCTAGCATTCAGTTTTCTATGGCTGAGATGGTCTTTCTGTGTGGATGTCCCTGCATTTCACGGATCTAATAGTGCTTGGTCTGCCAGGCTTTGCAAGGATTCTCTCCTTCCAAATCACCATATATGTCCCTGTTCAGCTCTTGCCATGAAGATACTGTGGTATTTATGTGTTGACTGTAAGAAAGTGCTTTCTAGCATTTAGCCACTGAAAGCAGTACAGTGCTAGGGTCACCATATAAACCGAAAAATTCCAGTAACGTCGGGGGGGGGAGGGCTAAATTGGTGGCCGGGATGAATTTTCAATTTAATAGTAAATGTTCAGGATTTCATCTGTTCCCTGGCGGAAGCTGAAGTGCTATGCAACGGTCACTTCCTTATTGCATCCTAGACAGCGATTTTAGAAGCCTGCTCACCACCCCATTATTTACCACTGCCAATCGCCCAACAACTTTGGAGCAACCGTGGTCCAGATTTGTACTTCTTGAAATATGGGAACCCTATGCAGTGCATAGGTGGCGCTGTGGTGTAAACCACTGAGCCTTGGGCTTGCCGATCATAAGGTTGGCAGTTTGAATCCCCGTGATAGGGTGAGCTCCCATTGCTCTGTCCCATCTCCTGCCAACCTAGCAGTTCAAAAGCACATCAAAGTGCAAGTAGATAAATAGGTACTGCTCCAGCGGGAAGGTAAACGGCATTTCCATGCACTGCTCTGGTTTCGCCAGAAGCGGCTTAGTCATGCTGGCCACATGACCCGGAAAAACTGTCTGCGAACAAACGTCGGCTCCCTTGGTCAGTAAAGCGAGATGAGTGCCTCAACCCCAGAGTTTTTCGTGACTGGACTTAACTGTCAGGGGTCCTTTACCTTAACCTTTATGCAGTGCAAACAGACATCATCCACACTTGAGTGTGAATTTCAATGCACGTTCAAATGTATGTTCATTTTAGTCACAATTTAGGTTTTCAATTTAGAAGCATGCTTCATAGTGGTACCTTGGGTTAAGAACTTAATTTGTTCTGGAGGTCCGTTCTTAACCTGAGGCACCACTTTAGCTACTGGGGCCCCCTGCTGCTGCCACGCCGCCGGAGCACAATTTCTGTTCTCATCCTGAAGCAAAGTTCTTAACCTGAGGTACTACTTCTGGGTTAGCAGAGTCTGTAACCTGAAGCATCTGTAACCTGAAGTGTATGTAACCCAAGGTACAACTGTATTATGATGTGTATTCAGCTTCTGTTTTTCACCATCTCTCCTTAGGATGTGCAACAGTTTAACTGGCAGTTGTGCATGCTATCTTCTTTACTGAAAGGAAATAAATTGGATAGAATCAGACATTAGGAAGGCTTCAGATAATTGTCTGCACCAGCAGAACAACAGTATTAATATCAGAAATTGAGCCTGGTGGACTGTAATGGTCTTTAGTAAGTCCTCACCTGCACCTTTAGATGTAGAAACATGGTATTTCGTCATGCCCATTTTGGGCTTTATTTGGGCAATAATTTAGTTCCCTTCCAGCACAAAGATGTTTTTATTTTAGGAAGTTTTCCCAAACAATATCTCCTGATGGACTGAGTTGATTGTGTTTTATACAGTGCAATGTAAGGCACATTTAATCAGAAATATGCTCTCTGTGGTGTTAGTTTTACAAGGACATTGGCAGAGGTCTTTAGAAAAATGGAAGCCCACTTACAGCAATACACAATATTCTAAACCAGCTGTACTTAAAGGAAATAGAGGTATTATTTACCTGTAACTAACTATGCCAGCATGTGGATAGGGTTCTGCATTCCATTGAAAGCAATGAAGCATACATAGACACATCCACACTTCAGTGCATCCCAACATGCTTTCAATTTATGCCAGCACATCTTTTGAAAACTCATATACTGTGTGCATACTGGATATTTAATCATCTAGCAAGTGATGCCCATGTGGAAACCTGGTTACACATATGGATCTCTATCGGTGGATTGGTTTTAAAATGCCAAGCTTTTGACATAGCATACAAGCTTTAAAATATCTCTCCATAGAGTAGCTATTTCTTATGTTGATTCAAAGGTATTAAAAGTTTAGAAAAGGGAAAGGAAACAGATACATTGAATGTAATATTCAAACTAGAGGGTGTGTGAATTTCATTATCTGAAATTCAATAAACCTTTTTTTTAAAAAAAATATTTCTACTACTTTACTCTGATGACTATATTGAATGTCTTATGTCAGATATATTTCATGGTTGTTACAAATAATGCAATTGAACATACCGGTATGTCTCTCATGTACTTAGTGAGCACTGTTTTAACATCTGCTGCTCTTCTGAAGGACAAGGAAAAGCAGTCTGGAGGAAATTGAGTTTTAGGAAACCTTTAGATAGATGTAATAATTAAAAAAACCAATTTCATTGAAAATAAGATACTGACAAAAATACTGCAACAATACTGGGCTCTAAAGTGTCCAGTAACCTAGTAACAAACCACGACTAACAACTTCAACTCTTCCTAAGATCCCATTTGTTATGATCAATTGGCTAGATTATGATGATGATGGGAAAGATCTTTTGGAACCAGTGAAATTAGCAACAAATTTGTCACTTGTTCATTAGATGGATGCAGAATATATGCAAGATGCATATGGTTCATAACTGCTGAAGATGAGAGCACAGTGGTATTTTGTAGTTATAAAGAGCATTTTCAACCAACTTTTGACATATGATATATAAATATAAGCCTCTCTGTGCATATTAATAAATGGTATCATCCATATGCCAGACTTTTCCATTAAATCATGTCTCTAGCCTTTTCACTGCATTGTTTAGTGTCCAACATTAGAGCATATATTACATGAATTGTAATCCTTGTGGGGGGAAAGAAATGACACACACTTATAGAAATATTTCTTTGTGGGCACACAGTGAAGGACTTGAATTGGAGTACATTTTAAACTTTAAACAGAGAAAGTGTCTCAGCAATCCTCATTTTTCGGAACATTTTCCTACATTTTTTTAAATCCTAAATTAGCAGTTTGTAAATGAATGCACATTAAAGTGGCTGGCTGATACTTGCTTATTGGCATTTCAATATTGCAGCTTGCTCATTTTATAATTTACATTTTCAGTGCTACTCATGCATTTCAAATCTGTTGTCAATTTCAACTCTATTGTGAGGAGGCTTCTGTGGAATAAATGAAGAGGTGAAGGGGAAACTTGTCAGTTTCACTGCTCTTCTTTGCATCCATTATATGCAGTTGTCAAGGGTTATCTAAGATGCACATCCAGCTACATCTAAATTTCTCTTTCTGTCTTTCTCTTTCTGACTAGCATATGCAAAAGTTAGTTCAAACAGCTGTCAATACTTTGTTTTCCGATAAAAAATAATAATTTAGGTAGAACTGGGTATAAGGAAGGTTTGGCATACCCCCCAGCACCATAATACCTTAGAATTTGAATCTAATGCGTATTATTTAAAGATACAGTTTAAGGCAGCCATGCTACCCACACCATCCTCTACTAACTAACCTGACTTGGAGAAATGCAGTGTGATGTAATAGTCAGAGTGTTGGACTAGGACCTGGGAGACCACATGCTCATGGAGCTCACCGAGTGACTTTGGGACAGTCACTGGCTCTCAGCCTAACCTATCTCATAGGGTTGTTGTGGGGATTAAATGAGGAGAGGGAGAGCTATGTGTGCCACTTAGCGTTTTTACAAAATGAGATGACCCACAGCATCCAAATCCACCAAACAGACCCTGAGGTGGAAACCCATGAATAACTCTGAGAAGAATTACAGGTTGTAAGCCACTGAACTTGGAGTGGTAGTACAGATCATTAAGCAATTATCCAGACTGCTCTGTTGGATTAGCCCATCAACCACGTAAGACTGATTACTTTCTTTAAGGCTGAACTGTGTGAACAACATACATATATTGAAGGTATCAATTACTGTTTAACTACACCAGAACACCACTTCTTTAAATCTTTCGTATGTACAGCTTAAGAGGTAGTGCTTATGCAGTCATATATTTTGAAACTGAGCAGGATTAACCAGGGGTCGTGTGAGTTCTATCTAGAATTGTTAGCAAATGGCATCTCAAAATTGTCCACCCTATTTATGGTCAGATAATTTGGGGAAACAATTTCTCAAAGAGATTCTCAGAAGTGGGGCTTCTCCTATGACTTCCCATCCCCTGATACTGCAAGTGGTAGCATCAGTAACTATGTTGGTAGCCTGGCCACCATTTTGCATCCTTCACATAGAACCCAAAAAATAGCATCATTTCTGGGGAAGGATGGAATGGAGGCCACCAGAAAAAATGATGGGAAATTATTTGGGGGAAATTATGGAAAGTGGCTTTTTTCTTGGAATGAGGCAATAAGAAAAAGAAAAATATGAAGAAAGTTCTCAATACTATGCTGATAACTTTGGACTTGACTCTAGTTCTGCCTTTTTGCTGAAGCAACATTTCTGCAATTACACTTGGAGCTGTCCAAGTGCTGCAGCCTACTGACTCTTATGAGTTGCTGCTGCCTTGAAACTGGAATCCCTTGTCACCTTGTTGCCCATTTGCTTTCTGTGTCAGTCTGGATGGTTCTGAATTATACTCGCTTTTTCTTGTCTGTCTTTGCTGCAGTTATGGTTGGTTATTCATAGTTTGGTTATCCAAAAGCTGTTGTTCCTTCATGGTTTTGTGGCAGATCCAAAAAAGTTTTCATTTTTTTTTAAAGAGTTGCTTTAGGCTTCTGATTACGGAGGAATGTGGGAAATGTGCATAGTGTGCATCATGTTTTCCTAATGTTCAGGTAAAAGTAAATTCATTTCTAACTCCCAATATGATCAATGAGTATGAGGCCTTGTATGATAGATAAGTACTTTGTATTTATTGTTAATTTTATTTTATTTGGGTGGTTGTTTTATTAAATTATTAAATTATAACACTTTAACTTGCACATCTTCTTTGATTGTGTTCCTGAATTGACATTTTAAGAAAATATTTATTCAAAAGTTACAATACAGTTACAATATAATACATTTACAATTAATATATATCCCCTCCACAGACACTTCTGTGATGTTGGTGGCATTAAAATATCCTGTTCTTCTTCAATAAAAGAGAAACGGACATGATGATGTCCTTGGTATACTAGCACCCTTCTATCTGCACCCATATACTTTATCTCTCTTACTGAACTATGTATTACTAGACTAGAAAAAAAAGCAAAAAAGCTTCAAGACAGTATGGTTTCAATAAGTCTTAATTATAATTAAATATATTAATATTATACATTGATACATAAGATTGCATACTGTTTTACAAAATATGTTGGACTTTAGGAGAAATAATGTTGCCTTGTCAAGTCATAGTGTCTATGGAATCGTAGCACAGCTTTTTAAAATACCACAGATTCTTGTCTTAAGTGATAACTTTAAATAACTCCAGTGTGTTATTTATTTAAATTCATGTCAAGTATTTTATGCCAAACATCAAATGTACATGATTAGTGGATATGTCTAAAGCAGATTAGACACTGATATTTCATCTTAAAATATATTCCTGTTGTACAGTTTAAACTTTTTGTTAATTTTGTCGAAATTTGAGGGTGACAGTGGGCAGATTTTTAAATGTATTTTCAACACTCCTAAAAGGACATAGGACATAGGGCAATGCACTATTTCTTGAGATGTTGTAACAGGAAAGGATAAGACTGCAGAATTACAATCCTACAACCTGCTGTCCACTCAATCACACCTGTGGATAGCACACATTGTTTTTCTGACTATCTACTTTGCAGATATATCTTTGGGGGGACCTGACTGCATGGAGAGAAGCATCATTAGGGTGCAAAATTCACCCATGACTATGTGCTCTTTGTGAGCTCAGTTCAGAGGAGATGCATGACAGATTTAGATGATCGTACCGAGTCAAAGTACAACCCATAGCAGCAATCATTAGCTGCAGATAAAATTTCATCACAATAAGCAGGTTCACCATAGCTCAGGTAGATAAATAGCTTCTAATATTCCCATGAGATTAAAAGTCCAGAATACTAGGCATTCTACGCCTGTAGTGAAGACTTGATGCAGCAATATGGTTAAAGACAATATGTTTATTAAAATATAACAAGGAAAACTTTGACCACAGTAAAAAGAAGTATGGGCAGACCATTAGCTATTCTAACAGGCAGAAAAATATTGTGCCAAACCACCCCAGAGCAGCTCCCTAACCCAAACTTCTGTGGAGGGTGGCAAAACCATCTTCCCATAAAGGAAACCCCAAGATTCCAGTGCGCAGCATTCAGCAGAGGACACCTGCAAGGCTCCGAGAGCACCAAACCAAACAGCCCCCACTAGACAGTCAACAATAGGAGGTAGCTATGCCCTCTACCCAACACACCTCAGGATGCTAACCACTATCTAAACCTCTTACATGCCTGAACTAAATGCCAAATAAACCAAACAGCCAAATTAAGCTATATCCCACACTAAGCCAATAGAAATCAGAGCAGTGTGAAGTGGTGAGGGGGGGAGCACCCAAAAATCAGCGTACTCCCAAAAAGTTCCTGTTCATCCCCAGTTTGGCACCTGGCTGGCCAAGAACACAGTGCTCAAGGGTAGGAGACCACTATGAAGATGAGAAGGAATACTTGGAGGAGAAGCAAGCTGTTATAGGAAATTTCTCCCCACCCCCAAGCTTATTAGCACCAAACAAGCCACATAGAATCATAGAATTGTAGCGTTTTGCCCAAACCCATGAGCTTAGCTATCCTAGCATAGTGAAGAACATGTGTTCCTTCCCTTCAAAAGAAAGCCACATAAGACTTCCTTCCTCATTGGGGTGGACATCTTGAACTAAAGGTTGGAACCAACCTTAAATACATTTTTTTTTAATTCCACAAAAGGGCTATCCATGTCATAACTCTTGACACTTACAAGCATGAGATTGTGTAAGGGGTGTGACTCCACCACATAACTTTTATCAATTCAAGAACAACCCACCACTAGTGTGGAGAGGAAAACTCCACACAGACTCTCTAAAAACACTAATAACATCAGCTTGTGACCAAAGGTACAGACAATCAGCTACTAATTCACACTTCAAAGCACTGGCTCATAAATGGTAAGTTCAGAAAGGCCCTAAATTCCACTCTATGCTTTATATAGCCATCATAATTGCCACAGATACATTACTGTTAAAACCACTGTTTTGCACCTTAAAACGTATGCTTTGTCCTTAAAAAGTTCAGAGCTATATTTACACATGCTTAGATGAAATTCCTCCAGCCACACTTTATGTGGAAAGCACTAGTATAGCCTAGCAAGCAGGGGCAGCCAATCTGTGTTGTAAATTGTTACTCAACAAAATCACTCTGGTATACATTCCGCTTCATTTTAGCTTGCTGAATTACTTTTATGTGGCTGGAGTCATTAACAATGATCTCAGAAATGGTTCATGCTTGAAGTTGAAATTTGCTGGCTCTGGCATGAAAAGCTCAGCCAAATCAAACACCCCAATCCTAAATATCCTTTCTTTGATTCTGTTCCACTGATTTAAATAGCACTTGCTATTGTCCCTTTGGGATTGTACTTCCAGTATCTATCATGTATCTATCTATCTATCTATCTATCATCTATCTATCTATCTATCTATCTATCACTAATATTTAATAGTCTGTTAATTTAAAGCAAATGTCTTAATATGTTTTCTCCCCAATCCTTTTTTAAATTCACCACAACCTTTGATGTCACAAATTGTGCTTTCTGAAATTGCTCCTACTAAAATCCCAGCTTTCCTAATTGGGCACCATGGATATAATATTGGCTGAATATATATCCTTCCAACTACTGATTTAAAAGTAGAATTACAATGTAATTGCAGTAATTTTAGTCCAGAATCAACCCAGTGTCAAGTCACAGTCAGTCTGTAGTTGCCTTTTGGGGCTTTGTGAATTGATTCAGTACTCTAGGAAAAGGCAGGCAAGGAACAGCATAATGGCCCTGTGCTCATTTGTTATATAATAGAGAGAACTAGACATGTGCATTCTGAAGTGAACAGATGTGTGGATGGTTAATTCTGTTGCCCTGACCAAGCGATTAAGGGAATTAAACCTGGCCCATTCCATTACGCTGAGTATCCTTACACCCACTCCTGTTTGAGGCAACACACTGCTTAAAGTGAAGAGTTATTGAAGAGTAGAACACAAAACAAACACTATCAATCACAAAGGTAACATTCAGCCTCTTTGCCTAAACACAGACATTTATGAATGCAGGATTCCCCTGATGTGACCAATTGAATTAGACTATTACAAAAAAGAATAGTGTGAGACAACCATTTGAGTTTGGCTTTGTGCTTTGGTTTCATGAAATTTGTATCTATTAAAGAGGAAAAAGCATCCATATAAAAACTGGGCCCCATTTTCTTTACAGTATTGTGGTGTCAACAAATTTTATTTAAACTCCTCACCCTTTATGAAGTTTTCCTCGAGTATACATTTAGGGTATCTTTAAATTTTGTTCGCCTCTTTTGTCCAAGGGAGAAAATGAAACAGTTTGGGAATCTGTGAAAATGGTTTTAAAAATGAAAATTCAGCTTTGCCAAGAAGACATTGCTGAGAAAAACCTAGCTTGACTATAAATCAGATATGAATCAGACCACAATAACCTGACATTACATATATTAGTTATGCTAGTCAAGTTTTCCTATGATCATGAGATCAGTCCCCCAGCCCTCTCATTTCTGAACAACGTTAATCTCAAACCTAAATTTGGCATTGTTAGTCTGTGAATGAAGTACTTCACATCTGTTTGGTGTGATGAAACTGGTATTCATTCAATAATACTATATTAAGATTTTTGCTCCTTTCAGCTCATTAATTGTCATATGTTACAATCATGATCTCTTAGAGAAAGCAGAGTTGCTTTTTAAAGATGTTTATACTGATAGCTTGCCAAGAATTTTTTTTTTAAGGTACAGGCAGTGCTTTTTTCAGGGGGTACTCAAGGGTATGCAGTATCAGCACCTTTAAATAAAAAAAAAAGTGTGACAGTTACTGTAACAACTTCATGGTGAGTACCAGCACCTATTTTTCTAGGGGGGGAAAGTACTAGGTACAGGAATCCAGAACCTGACTTCTCTGGCTTAAGTGTGAACATCAAAATACAGGTGGCAAAGAAGATGTCACCCTTACAGCACTTAAGAACAAGGATTTATTCCTATAGCCATTTATTGGTGAATAGGGGGAAGAAGAGAAATACATTTTCCCTTACCCTATGGTGAAAACATAATGGGAGATTAAACATTGGGTGGATTTCTTGCACTCACAGGAGGAACTTTTGATGTAGCAGAAGTTTTTTTCTAATGCTACCTTCAACCAGATTCCCAGTTCTCTGGAACTGATTTTCAGGAGAAGCTGGGTGACAGGCACTGCCGGAGGAACAGGAGTGCGGGGGGAGCGCACCGCCCCCAGCAGCGCGATCCCGGTGGGGTGCCATCACATGACACTCCGCCACTGGTGACAGGGTGGGAGGAATCTACAAAAAGTGTATCCCTTTCCATTAGTAGATGCTGCCACAAGAGGGTACGAGATGGAACCCACTCATTACAAACAAGCAGTAATGTTGTTTCCAGGTTCAGCAACAGGAATAAAATCTTTGCCATCCATACTTGAAACAAAGGTTTGTAAAACCTAAAGGGCCTAGTATGGTTTGTGTCTGCAATTTTCACTGTTATAAAGTGTTGCATACATTTTCATGTGATGTGCAGACAATTAACAACAAAGCATCAAATCCTATGTCACTTACCTAGGAGTAAGCTTTATTGAACTTCATGACATTACTTCTGAGTAGACATGTTTCTTTTTTTAAAAAAAAGAAAAAATGCATGAGCATTGGTAAGGAGTGTATATATATACTCAGTCATAAGAAGCAGCTACTACCTATAATAAGGATATGATTAGATGACCACTGACTATTGAGTGCTCTCCATAGATTTTAGATTACAGTAAAGCATATAGAAAATCATTAGATCTTAATACTTTAATCTGTTTCAAATTTCAAGCTTTACAACAACTATAAGATTTAACACATAAGTTTGTTTTTAAATAATACAGATTAATTACTAAGAAAAAATGAACCAGGCTTCACCAAGAACCCAGGGCAATCAGGAGGCAAAACACAAGGTTGGCAGAACAATGGCACTTTTATTAATTTGGCAACAGTTATGCAGTAGGGAACCATTGTGTGAGATACTAACTGCGTATAACAAACTGTGGGTTAGCCAACTCCACCAAAACACAAGATACTCAGACTTTCCATTGGGTTTTCAAAACCATGTGGAGGGAACAGCTGCAGAAATAAAGTAATCATATTTTGCACATTTCTAATGTTAAGAATGGAAGCTGCAGTCAAGTTCCCAGTCAAATTGGAGCCCCTACTCTACCACAGTTGTTAAAGAGTTTCCACCTTGCTAGTTCAAAGCATGATGGCAGTTCTTTTCCAGTGACAGGGAAGAGTGGACAAGATGCCAGTTGCAGAAAATGTTACTTATTCTGGACAGCATAAGGAGCACAGTTCTTCTGTAATACGTAAGTTTCACAGGAAAAGGCAAGATGGAATGGATGTGAGCTGTTGGCACAAATGAGAATATGGCTTATTGGTTAGAGAAATGTGCTGAATAGGATTTGTCATTGCAGCCACTCATATTTACTCTTCTCTCTCAGCATCACTCTGGTTGTTTTTCATTGTTGCCACAAAACTCCCACATCTCTACCTAAATTTTCTTAATATGGAGCAGCACATAATTCACTCAGCTGTGTTACGTTCTCATTACTTTACTTTCCAGTAAAGATTATTGTCCGTCTACTCCAATAATATTTTTACACTTTATCAGATTGATGAGGGAAGGACTGAAAACACCTGCTACAAGATCACCTTTGGACTTTAGCAGTAATTATATCCACTTGAAACTAGATCTACTATCACCTTAATTTGGTAACTTGTGATAAAAGTGAAAAAGAAGAAGAAATCTATTAAAAATATCATTTCTTCAACTGATAACCAATATTTTTCAAAAGGCTTTCTCAGGTTTCTTTTTATTATTTTTTAAAGAATCATAACCTGCAATTGTCAGTATGTATATGTGTGCCAGAATATGTTTGTAAAGTCAAAAGGAACCAACGAGGCTTCTCAAAGCATAAATCTAACTGACATGCCTGATGCTTAGTGAGGTTGGCATAGTAGTCAGGCAGAAGGATCCCAGAAAACCATTTCAGGTCTTATTTATTGAATAGGCAGCTGATGTGTTTCAAGAGGAACCTAGCAGGATCACAATCCCTGCAAGTCTTACATTCTCATTAAGAAGTGAGTAGGTGGGTTTTGGAGTACATGAAAGCACTCTGCTCCTGGTAGGGATAACCTTTCTTGTCCTCATTAGGATGAGTGATGACAGCAGTGAGAAATAAAGTATTTTCAGTGTTCTTCTTCTTTAGTAGAGTAACAACAACAAGAGGAAAACAGACCCACACTGTTTCTGCTCTTTAGGTTTATCAGACAGGAAAATACTTGGCTTGATGAGTTGCTTGTTAATGTAGAGCTCACTCTACATATTAATTTTTCATCACATTTCCATATGGGTTATGCTGCATTTTGCCATTTTCTTCATTTTGCTTTCCCTCTGATATTGTTGTGTATGTGCAAGGATAGGTGGATGGGGTGGAATTCCACCAATGCTAATATCTCCTCCAAAGGCAGTTTTTCCCATTAGGAAGCTTAAGAAGCCAATGACTGTGAGCAGCAAAACTGAACACCACAGGCTTATTTTTTTCTGATTTGTCTACCCAGCCACACTTTTTCATGAAACATGAATTAGGCTTATGTAACAAGTAAACTTCCTTGGCAACTGTTTTAAACTACATAATGTTGGAAAGGAAATAGACTGTGATGGATTCATACATGCTCCTTCCATACATGCAAGGTACTCCTGGATAAGGCTCTCACTGGAGGAAAGCAGGAGAGGTGACCTTTGCCAGTACTCCTTTCCCTGTAACCCTCCCACACCACTTCCCATACACGGGGAGACAGCAACTCTCTGGAGCAGACTAAGAAGAGGCTGAAGAAGAAATAGGAGAAAATCACATTCCACCCTCTTCTGCTAGCTGGACTGTCCCACTAGCAAAACGTGGACGTGTCCCTATTCAGTTTTCCAGAATGTAAAGAAAACCCTTCAAAAATACTTATTGATATGCTGGAAATTAGAAAGTAGGCTGTCTTAATAAACAGTAGGTAAACCATGAAGGTTGGTAGTGATGAACAGTAGTTTGATTTACAAGTAGGTAGCCATGCTGGTCTGCCGTAGTCGAAACAAAATATTAAAATTCCTTCCAGTAGCACCTTAGAGACCAACTAAGTTTGTTATTGGTATGAACTTTTGTGTGCATGCACACTTCTTCAGATCTACTGAAACAGAAGTCACCATACCCTTATATATAGTGAGAGGGTGGAAAGGGGTATTACTCAGAAGGGTGGTGGGAATGGGTGATTGGCTGATAGGTGTGGTAAACCTGTAGTTTGATTGCATGTTTCCAAGATGTGTGATTTGAATGCAGTACTAAAGATAATGTTATGTAGAAGGACAAGCAGAATCTTGTGTGTTTTATTGTTCTATAAAAGCTGCTGTATAAATGAAACAATATTATATACTCAAATAAACAGAATATAATGGATACATGCATAGAAGGTAATATAAGAATGTCAACCGTTATGTCTGTTAATATTTCACAGCAGCAAAAATCAAGCATTCCATGTACTTTCTTGAGAGTAAATCCTGTCTACAAGGCACAGCTGCTGCAATTGTAAACTGTTTCTTGACCTACACTCATTAGAATCCTGTCACAATTGTTATTTGCAGTATTGTGTTGATTGGTATTGGTGATAATTCACATAGTTTTATATTCAGTTTAATAAATGAAAGATGTTATCAGTGTTTTTGTCACAAATGAAAACATTACATGTATGGATGAACATAATGTGTTCAGTGGTTTTTGGACATATAGTGCTCTAGGGAGTCTTCCATATTTGCATGTGCCATAGTCTGTCATTCTTTATAAAAATGTGTGAACTGAAATGTGAAAATGGATTGAACATAAAATACTGCCTTACAGAATTAACTTGTAAAGCAATTCAGTTAATCTGGTAGTTCAGAAGGCAAATGAATTTAAGTGGTTAGCATTCTTTTTTCTTGAGAAATAAAAAGGAAATGATTCCTCTTTCCCTCCCCCCCCCCAGCCCAATTTGAACCTTACTTACTTGGACATACCTTCCACTGAATTCAGTAAGAGGTAGGAGGAGCACATCAAGGATTGCATTATTAGGCATACTCCTAAAAATGCAATATTTCAATTTGTCCAATATGCAAACATACTGATCAGTAAACATACCTGTAATTGCTAGTGTGTAATGAAATATGTTGGTTTTTTGGTATTTAATTAAAAGGAAAAATAGACCTGGTAAAATTCCCAGGATGCCAAGATCCAGGTTTGGGGCAATTACTTCTTGGTGACAGTGCCCCAGCAAAGATTTAAAATCACAAAATATGCAGCAAAGTAAAGTGTGAAAATTATAGGCTATTAGACCTTTTAAATATCCGCGTCTAATTTTTTCAAAAGCAGCATACAAAAAGACCACATGTTTGGTAAGTTAAAAATGGTTTACTTACAAATTCTTCAAAAGGTCAAATTCGTGTGCTTTTCTATACAGCAGCAGTAAGAAAAGGCAGGCAGTATAACTTAGGTTCCAAAATGTGAAATGTTTCTAAATTATTTGTATAGAAACACAGAGATGGCTTGCTTAAACCATGTGATCTAACCTTGGAGCTTTTAGCTTAGACCTCCTTACTGATAGGATTCACATGGTGGAGATGAGAGAACAAAGAGTTTGGTTACCCCTCCTCTTATGATGAGGGTGTGTGACCTAGCTAAGCTTGGCAGGACAGCTTACTGTATGGTCTTAACCCGTGGTTTGTTTGTTTTTTTAAGAAAAAAGGTGTTGGTACTCACCATGAAGTAGTTACAGTAAGTGCCACATTTTTAACATGGGGGGGGGGTGTGCCAGTACTGCATACTTTGAGTACCCCCAGAAAAAAGCGCTGGTCTTAACCCCTTCATGTATTAATTAGAGTTAAGTATGTTGGTTATATGAGGCTGATTTATCACACAAAATAAACATTACAGATCATCATGTAAATAACTGCATATTTGAGGATTGTGTTCTGGTTTCTGAAATGAGCTTAGACTGTTGATACTTTTAACCAATAAAATTTTAAGCATTTAATTAAAAATTGTATTTCCCTTTCCTGTTCTCATGACATCCTCAGTTGTTGTTTTTTAAAAAGCAATAAAAACAAAAAGCAGCAGACAAATAATAACTAAAAAATATATGAATAAGGAATCTGTATAAATATTAGAGCACTAGTAAGTGCAAAGTCTTCAATTGATGGAGGAACAGTGATAAATCAGGAGCCAAACTAACACCCCCAGGGCAAGGCTTTCAACACTGCATGCTAAGAGTGAAGGCAGTCCTGTGCATTCTAGCCAACTGTATCTCAGAAGTAAGTGGGATATGCAGAAATACCTCCTAGATTGATCTTAGGAGACAGCATATTCTGACTGGAGGGGGTTTTCTTAGTTACCATGGCACTAGGTCACTGAGGAATTTTAAGGTGATAATCAAAACTTTGAATTGGATCCAGAAAATGTTTGATAGCTGCGCAGCTGATACAGCAAAGGAGTAACATGCTCCAAAGAACTGGCAAAAGTTAAAAACTGTAGAAACCGCAATTTGTGCCATCTTCTCGATGGCCTTCAAAGGCAACCCTATGTAGGTCACAATTATAGTCATCCAGTCTAGATGAGACTTTGACTACTTTTGATACCTTGGACACAGAAACTCACTTGGCTAAACTGATTATTTGTGGCAGTGCTTTTTTTTTTTTTTTGTATTAGAAGTCACCAGTATGGAGAAACGTCATCTCCCTTCCCTTTTGGCTACTAAGGGCAGCCATTTTGCTCTTGCACCCACCCACTTCTATCAGGATATGAGTGTCAGCAGCTCGTTTTTCTTTTCAATCAAAAAAAAGCACTGATTTGCAGATGATTCACCCACTCCCCCATCACAGCCCCTGTCTGATCTTATTTGCTTTCTACCTTGGATAATGCTAAATTGGGAAATGTGCCTGGAAGGATCTCAGGAGAGGCATAGTGTTATTAGGCCCCAGTGTTCTCCCAGTAATGTATATAATGTAATGTATCTAAATTCAATAAATAAATAAAGATTCAGGTAGGTAGCCGTGTTAGTCTGATGCAGTCCAATAAAAAATAAAAAAATCTAGTAGCACCTTAGAGACCAACTAAGTTTGTTCTGGTATAAGCTTCCGTGTACATGCACACTTCTTCAGATTCACACATAAATAAAGTTATCATGAGTATACAGGAATACCACATGAAAAAGGGTTTTCACAAATGGCAATTATTCACATTCCCAAGTGGTAGGAGACAGTACGGTGCTTAACTATACTGTGTTATGCATTGCATACTATTGTAGCTGTTGCTATGAAAGAGTGTTCCTGTCCCTCAACAATCTTAAACAATTAAGCTACTGGTGTGTTAGAAATCTAAGTCATGACCAATGACCAATGCGTTCAGAAAGCAAAAAGTGAATATAGAGAGATACAGTGGTGCCTTGGCTTACAAACTTAATGCGTTCCGGAAGTCCGTTCTTAAACCAAAGCATGCTTTAACCAAGGCGTGCTTTCCCATAGCAGCGGGGGACTCCATTTACAAATGGAACACACTCAACAGGAAGCGGAACATGTTCTGCTTCCAAGGCAAAGTTCACAAACGAAAACACCTACTTCTGGGTTTGCAGCGTTCTTAATCCAAGTTGTTCATAAACTAAGCTGTTCTTAAACCAAGGTACCACTGTATATAGTTAGCATACTGCAAGGAAAATATACTAGTGAAACCAATGAATTCAGAGACCTTATTTTCTGGGAACATTTTGTTGCAGGATATTTAGCATACAGTCGTACCTCCGTTTACGTAACCCTCTGGTTATATAAACTTTGGGATGCGCGTGTGGGAAACCAGGAAGTATTTTACCGGGTTTCGCCCTGCGCGCATGCACAGAAGTGGTAGAGTGCTTCTGCGCATGCACAGAAGCAGTCCTCAGTTTGTGGAAACCTCAGGATCCGACCAGACCTCCAGAACGGATCCCATCCGCAACTGAAGGTACCACTGTACTACTTCACATTTTACAAGAAGCAGTGAAAAGAAAGTGTGAGTGAGTCATACTTCTGTTTTTCCACAGCTACAACTTTCCTCCTTGCAGCAAGATGTGCAGTCTCAACATGCATCTAAAACTTCCATCATTAAATATTAACTGAGAACATAAAAAGCATAAGTCAATTTTTCAGACATAACATGTTTCTTGTTCATTTACTGTTCATGTAAATTAGTATGATAAAAAAGTAGTTTCTTGCAGAACCACTTATACGCCGCTTATAAGTATATGGAGTAAAGCCGCAACTAATTGAGAAATATTTCAGTTTCGCACAAGCATATAATGATGCATGTGCCCAGTAGAAATATACTAGAACTGGAAATATTTGCGGAGTCTTCAGTTCCATCTTAGTCTATCCTATCTGAAACTATTTTAAAGCTGTTCAAATGGTTTAATTCATCTCCTAAGATTTCTGAGGCACATGCATGTCATGAATTCAGGCAGTGAGTGCTAGAAAAGCTCAGTCTTGATTTTATCTAGTTAGTGAACAGGTCTAAGTAAAACAGTTAAATAAATTTAGCACTTTTGTTCTAATTCCAAAGATAAGGGTGAAGCGAGCCGAGAGAAAGCTCATCGGCTTGTGCCTTTGTTTAAATGGGGCCCAGCCATGGCAGGGAGCCTCCGGGTAATATGGGACTCTGTCCCCTGCACCCAAAGGGGAGTTGGTGGCCACGTGGTCCACCGCAACTCCTCCCCACTGTTAAGTGGAGCAAATTTACTAATTCTGTGTACAAAGCATCATGGTTTTTATTGTTAGAAGTTCCATTGAAATCAATGGGTTTACTTCTGAGTAGACACATGAAGGCTTTCACTGTGACACTCATCAACGAGAGAGTATATTTATAACTCTTATTAGTGCCAAAAGTTCTATGAGTGGCTTTATATAACCATAATTTTCATATCAGATAGGTAATATTGGCTCAAAGAACATTGCTTCTTTATCAGTTTCTTTTAGGACATTTTCAGGCTTGTTTTGTTGAAATGCTATTCCTCTCAAGCTTCTGCTTCCCTAATTTTAAAGATCAAATCAGTAGTTATTATAATTAGGTGGGGCGGGGAGTCCATTCAGGGACACAAGGAAAAGCTTCACTGCTTTTTGAGCCCTCCAAGAAATGACAATAAACATTTGGTCCAAAAATATTCAAGGCCTAATCTGCTAGCAAAGACTGCCACCAACTCATGGTAATCAAATAACCCAGATCAAAGATGCCTTATTACAACTGCTTCAGACTAAGGCTGTAATCCTAACCCCATTTACCTGGACACAAGCCCCACTGAATTCAGTTTAACTTATTTCTTTGTAAACATGGCTAGGATTATATTGTAAAATATGTTCAAAACACAAGAAATGAGCACAACCTATGAGAAGATCTTTTCAAACAAAAGTATTAGATGTCCAAGAAATGGCACATGCCCTAACACATTTCTAGTAAACACATGTGGCTATTAAATTAACGTCAAGTCAAATCAACACAACAGTCTCCTTAAAGGTGATCCCACCTGTATGAAATGGGACATCTGCAAGCTGAGCTGCTAAAATTCATGTGTAAGTAGAAGGGATGAGCGCATGGAAATTTTTTCCTTTAGCAACTCTTTTCCTGTTTCTACAGTTAGCATAAATACATTTTTATTGTTTCATCACATGTTGCAAATGGTTCCAAAATATTTCTGACATGTGTCTTGTTTCCTTCACTCAAGCATGTCATGTTGGGATGGTCATCCTACCCCACTGGCAAAAGGGTAAGGTAGTCAGGAAGAAGTTAAGTAAGTGTACTCTAGCCATCTGTTTCTGTTGGAGGAGATAAATGTAGTTACTCTGAAACCTGGAGCTGTCCTCCTTGTCTCTTTAACTCCAGTTCCAGTGGGATACTTAGAAGTACACTACCTCTTAAATCAGATTTAACACTGAACTGCCACTGGAGAAATGCAAGTGCTGCAGCAGAATAGATAAATCCAATAGTATTTCCAGCTGTGTACTTACTCACTGACATGCAATCATTTTAAATTTATATGGCTTTACTAAACAACAGTGAATATGTTTTGGTAGTGTTTTTACCAGTGGGTTCCAGTATAATGGGGGGGGGGGTATGTTTAAGATTAAAATGCTTAAGATTAAAATACTTCAGCTCTGGAGGTGAAGTATTTTCAGCTATACTCGTACAAACATGCCGGATAGTACCTCTCTCCTTATTTGCAATGCACATATAAAACTACTATGCATTTATTAGTTTACAGTGTGTTAACATTATAATTACATCTTTGCATTCTTTCCCTTCATGAGATGTCATTTCAAATACTATTCTAGACTTAAATATGTAAACCCAGAGACGATGTTACTATATAAAACAGACCTTTTATTTTTAAAGCACTGTTGGGTACATATATTGACATCAATTATTTCTTGTATACTTATATCATCACATGATAATTCTTAATAGCAATTTTAAAGCATATGTGAAGGCTTTTAGGAAGGAGCTATTGCTTGAGTGATTCTTACAACTTCTGGATTAATAACTTAATAGGATCATAACATAATACCATAGTTCAACCAAGCTCATATTGATAAATTTGCCTGAAATTAATCTAAAAATAAGTGGGTTCTTACATGAGTAGCATAGTTTGGTTCACAACCAGCATTTAAAACAAATCTTGTTGCATTTTAAGCAGCTCAGCTATGTCCCCCCCCCCAATATTGAATACGAAGTTTTTAATTATTTGGTTCAGATTATGGATTTGCTTAGCTCAGTGTATTAGGATGCATTCTAAATGGAACATATTTTTTGTCAGAAATTCTTCTAGGAAATAGAATGTAAAATGACACTCTGCACATGTGCCAAAATGTGGTTTCAGTTAGTCTCTCTCCCCTCACCACCACCACCCCGCCCCCCCATCCTAGATATTCATCACTGCTCAAAATTCAATTCCTGCTCTAATCTGTTCCTCACTCAACAAACCAATTGAAACAGGTCACTCCACCCAGTGGCTGACAAGGAAGCCCCAAGCTCTGGTACTTTGGGCAGAAAGAGGTGTTACCAAGAAACTCAATTGAACTGGAAGTTTATATGTGCCACAGGAATATGTTCATAATCTGGCGTTGCTCTAAGCAATGAGGGCATCATTGCAGTAAGACAGAGAAATCCCCTAGGGCGCAAGCCATCATTTATCCAAGCAATGCCAGTCACAAGCGGGAGGTTGTAAATTGCCTAATTATTGCTCTCTGGAATCTTATACAAGTGAGTGTATAATTTGGCCATTAATATCTGTTGTGAATGAATGGATGGATGCCAAGTGGCAAACACATCCTGATTTGAGTCACCCATGTGTGCACTTTGTGTTTTCTAAAGTACTTCAAGCTCATCCCATTTCAGTGAGTGTAAGAGCACCTTACTAAAATAAGAACTGGCAGGTAGAGATGCTGCTGTAACTTTGCTTAAGCCCTCACCAGGTGCCTTCATTACATATATTGAGGCACCAGGAAAAAACATTCGTCTTTTCCCAGGCCTTTGGCTAATTAAACCAGCTATGGCCTTTTAAATTGGTGTGGGGGATATTGCTTTTGCCTGTTACTCTGCTATGTGTTTTCATATTGTAAACTGCCTTGCGTGTTGAGGTCCCCCAAGGCACCCCTAAATAATTCACAATTCACACATAATTTTTGTTTAAGGTTTTTAGCATAATTTTGGCCACAACTTCATTAAAATACATAAATGTGAGTGGTTGCTTAGGCAGTGGTTATGACTATCTGTCCCCACGCCCAGGGACAGAACTGACTTCCAGATTCCAGCGAAAGCCAGTAAGGGAAAACAATATTGGGGAGAGCATGGAGCTGGGCACTAGACCCTCATCCGACCCCCCTCCCCTGCATGCACCCAGGGGCTTGCGCAGCCCTAAGCCCCGTTCAGGGGTACGGATGAAAGAATGGCAAGTCCCTGGATTCCTTTAATGGAATTCGCTTTCCGCAACAGTATTGTAGGGGTAGGCACCACCAATCCTTACCCCTCTACCAACCAATTTTTTAACCAATGCCTAACCGCAACCTTACATGTTGTGACGATTTGCTACGCAGCAGGCAAAAACCAAATGGCACCAGCCAATCAGCCAAATGGACAAAATTGCCCCAAAAGCAGACAACCCCATGACAGGCATAGCAAGGTCAATGCAATAGCCTAGATTAGGGAGTGTGGGCGGGTGATCCAATGCATGCAGCAAAAGAGCCCAGTCAGTGCTGCGTGACTTGATTTTATAACCTTTGGTCCGTCCCCTAAATGGCAACACCAAAATTTGCCCAGTAACCCAACCGCCCAATCACTGTGGATGGTCATCCATACTAACCCACCCAGCAACAGAGGGGTGGCCTGTCAGACCCCACCGCAACACATGCTCTCTATGAAAGAGAACACGCTTTGTGGTGCATGGGTGAGAGGCGGTATAGAAATTTAATAAATTATAATAATAAAAACAATAATACATTTAGCTGGTATGGTGGCAGGCTGTCCCAGAAAACCTTTTACTTGTTGTTATGTAATGCCTCCCGTGTGCAGCTAGGACCTTTATGAGAAAGCATTTTAAAATTCAGGTTACACTTCACTTGTACAATTTTTGTATTACTGGGTGTACATTTCTGGAACCACTGCAAAAGACTGCTCCATGCTATATATTTTCACACAACATACCCCTGTAAATAATAAAGGAACTGGTTTCCTGCTTTTTAACTTTAACTACAGTGGTACCTCAGGTTAAGTACTTAATTCGTTCTGGAGGTCCATTCTTAACCTGAAACTGTTCTTAACCTGAAGACCACTTTAGCTAATGGGGCTTCCTGCTTCTGCCGCACCGCCGGAGCACGATTTCTGTTCCCATCCTGAAGCAAAGTTCTTAACTTTAAGCACTATTTCTGGGTTAGCAGAGTCTGTAACCTGAAGCGTATGTAACCTGAGGTACCACTGTAAATCCTTTCATTGCCTCCAATTTTCTTTCCCTTGTCTTTGAACTGTGTTTGTTATTTTCTTTGGAATTAGATAGAACTCCTTTGTGGAGTCCTCAGTGACTTTTCTTCATAGGATTCCCCACCCCCACCCCCATTTTTGACCAGATTTGTTGGATTCACACAAAACATGGGAGCTGATTGCTGGGCAAAAGAGGAAGTCACCCTAGGTGAAGGATGATCCAAAATGAAAAGCCTTGTCAAAGCTGTCAGGAGTATCAGTAGTTCTCCACATATCATTACAGTGAAAACCTCCAAAGCACAATTTGGTGTCAGGCAGGTATTAGCATCTTAACATCTTTCTAACTCCCAGGTATTTCTGCCACTTACTGGGGAAGGGAAGAGGTGGCAGCAAAGTCCTGAGCTTCTGCTGGTATGCTGTGCAGTGCTGACTTTGCTGCTGCCTTGCATCTTCCTCTCATCATCCAGTAAGCAACAGTGATGCTGCTGCTGGGAGGCTATTGCTGTGACTCTGCTCCACTGGGCAGGCTGCTCTGCTAACTCCAGTATTTCCTTGACCTCCCTCACTCTTTCAGCTCTTGCAAAATTGTGAAACCTATTACTTTGCATGTGAATTTTCTCCTTCCTCGTTCATTCTCTCTCCCTGTAGCTCTATAGCTAAGCTGGATCCTTAAGAGTCTGCCTAGCCTTTCCATATTTATAAAGAGTATAAGGTCTCTGCCTTCAGACTTCTCTTTTTCTATTTTTATAAGAGTAACTAAACATATGGTCCAGGCAATGTGGGTGAGTGGCCTGTGTAATGTATTATTAAGCCTTTTTGCTCTGGGTATTTTTGCAAGAGCTTGCCCAACCACAAAAGCTATTATTGTTACTCTTAAACCATTTATTTAAAAATATAGATTAATATTACATTTGCAACCATGGTATGGTATTGTTCTAGCTGGTCAATTAAGTAAAATGTCAATTTGTTTTCATTGGTCATCACTAAATTCCCCAGAGCAAACAAAATATTCATAACTAGTGCAATCCTGTCTATAGTATGCAATCATATCCATTAAAGATCACAAGTATAGTAATTTCCCAATATTAGCTTTCCTGTTAATACAGTGGTACCTCGGGTTACAGATGCTTCAGGTTACAGATGCTTCAGGTTACAGACTCCACTAACCCAGAAATAGTACCGCGGGTTAAGAACTTTGCTTCAGGATGAGAACAGAAATCGCGCGGCAGTGGGAGGCTCCGTTAGCTAAAGTGGTACCTCAGGTTAAGAACAGTTTCAGATTAAGAATGGACCTCCAGAATGAATTAAGTTCTTAACCCGAGGTACCACTGTACACATTTAAGATACATGTTCATGCAAATGTGTGCACTGAGGTAACAGAGGTAACAGAGCTCTGGGGTCCATGAGCTTGTCTGACCAAACTGGTAGTTCAATCTATAGTTCAGTCTATAGCTCTTTAACTCGATTCTATTTTCTTGAACTGTTTAGGTTGACAGTAGAAAGGGTGGCTGAAGTTGCATTAGAATAAACATCAGTACATTTCCTTAATCTCAGAGTGATGTGTATTCTGATTCACATTAAAGTACCAGTTTTATTTATTTATTTGCAGACTACAGATGCAAAATAGTTTCCAAGTAGTATACAACATATTAAGGGAAAAGCAAGATACAAGCCTATGTGCTATGTGGGTGATGATCTTCCCAGTCTATGAGATACAAGGGATAGGAAACCCACTATAACAGAAACTTCTATGGACTCCCTCCTGTCAATTCCAAGGTGTGGATTTTGTGAATGTATGTTTAGGCAGACATACATTAGTTGTATTTCTGTTGGATTGTTAGTAACTGGGGAGCAAATGAAACAATGGCATTGACTCTTCATTCCTTCTTTCTTGTTCATTTTGCAAGTCTATATGAGAATTCTTTAGTTTAAGGAAATGCCTACTTCCATGGAAAATATCACAATTGTCTTCTCATGCTTGATTTTATGTTATAGATTGTTTTGTTTTGTTTGTGCCTGGGATTTCCCTCTTCTATTGCGATTTGTACATTTTAGTAAACATATATATGGATATGCCTGGCTTACAAACAGACATTCAATAATACTATCTGTCATTACTGTTTCAACACCCGCTACTTCTCCAGTGCCAGCTCCCTAATAAATATGTGAAGCCCAAGAGGGTGAGATGGAAGTGCATGGGTATATAAAACTGCAAGTTCCTGTAGGACTTGGACTAACTTGGCATGTGGGAGTAAAGGTGGGAAGCCTTTTGTCTTGGCTTCATACTCTGTAAAACTCAGATTAACATTTTGTTTCATTTATATAGGATTTCTGTTCCAGTTATGTCAGTGGTATTTGTTCCCTTCACACTTTCCTTTTGTAGATTTTTTTAATGTACTAAGTTCCATAGCTGAGATAGCACTTAGTAAATACAGAGTGCAGCATTGTCTTAAATTAACATGTGTGGGAGGGATCAAATTGTTTATGGTTAAGTATTTTCTCAAAATGATGCTAGTGCTCGTGTTTAATATTTATTTTTATTCTTTGAGATATTAAGGCATTTTCTCAAAATGATGCAAGTATTTCTGTTCAATGGTAGCTTTTAAAACTATTTCAATTTATTCTCAGCACATATATTGTTGTTCCAAAATATTATCTGGTAGACTAGAGGAATGCACATTAATGTATAAAAATATGCTTTGCTTTCTCTAAAACGTCTTATAAATGTACCCATAAAATACATTATGTCTTATAGGAGTCTTTCAATAAATTATTGAGGATTATATTTTTTTACAAATTCATATTAATTTTTACTCACCAAGCTAAGCAGAGGTCCATGTGTTTATATAAAAACAAAGTGCATTATAACCTACTAATATGAAACCATTACCTCTTGCTGGTGAAAAAATAAATTATCATGACAGAGGGGTAGCTAATCTTTTTTGGCATCCCACCCCTCCAAAGTCCACATGCCAGCAGTAGTTGTAGCTATTGCACACGTGTATGCACACCCGCACACCCCTATACTCATCACACATGCACATTCACCACACATAAAACACACATAGGCACACCAGATATGCAGGCATAAAACACTCCCTCTCTTACACTCACATACATACATACATACATACATACATACATACCATATTTTCTGTGTATAAGACTATGTTTTTTTCCTAAAAAATAATGTCCAAAATTTGGGGGCATCTTATACAAGGATAGATCTTCCCCCAATTTCTTAAATCGCAGTCCCCCAAAATACAGGGTGTCTTATACATGGGGGTGTCTTATAGATGGAAAAATACGGTACGTACATACATGCATACATACATGCAAACAGAGAGTGCTGTTTATGTGCTACATGTGCTATGGTCTAAACCACTGAGCCTCTTGGGGTCGCCAATTGGAAGGTCAATGGTTCAAATCCGTGTGATGGGGTGAGCTCCCATTGCTCTGTCCCAGCTTCTGCCAACCTAGCAGTTCAAAAGCACACCAGTGCAAGTAGACAAGTAGGTACTGCTGTGGCAGGAAGGTAAACAGCATTTTCTTGCGCTCTGGTTTCCGTCACAGTGTGCCGTTGTGCCAGAAGCAGTTTAATCATGCTGGCTGCATGATCCAGAAAGCTGTCTATGGACAAATGCCAGCTCCCTCAGCCTGAAAGCGGAGATGAGTGCCACACCCCAAAGTCGCCTTTGACTAGACTTAACCATCCAGGGACCTTTACCTTTATTATCTTTACCTTTACCTACCTTTACCTTTACCTTCTACAATCCAACAGACTTTTTTTCTGTCAGCTTTGCTGATATATGTTCGATTTGTACCTGTTCTTGCATTATTAAGATGGTAAATAAAAACACCTCTTTTTGCTATATACCACTTATTACTGTCATAAATGTCTTCTTCTGAACAATCCCAATTTCTCAATGCTAATTTTGCACATTGATTTCTAATCAATGGGCCTGTTCTTTTAGTCTTCAGTTGTTTTCTAATCTCATTAATACAATAAAATAATTAACAGGAGTAGACCAATGATAGAGTGCTACAGTATATGTTTCCTTCAGGCTTGATGTTTACATATTAAATCTCTACTCCCAAGAACGCTTACCAGGTAGTAAGTCAGCTCTGAGTGTCTTTCTTCTGAGTAAACATGTATGGTATTGGACTGAACCAGTTAGTTTTCAGCACAATTCTTTATTTCAGATTTCTTGATCCCACCATAGATGATTCCTCTCACCTTCATTTCTCTAGGTGAAATATAAAAGTGTCATGTAAAACTGTTCCAGTAACCTCTCTGAAGTCAAAGGGCTCCAATCTAAAACTCTGCAGGGCTTTGATGTGTACATTGCCATCCATTAGCAGCACCTTCCACTTTCATTTCAGCGCTGGGAAATTCCTGCACACTGTGTGTGCGCGCAGATCATTTGCCAAAAGCTCCTTTCTCATGCAGAGCTGTGTGCTTTGGAGAAAAAATATATTACGTCCACTGCAATTCTGTTAACTGCTGAATTGATTTCCCTGTCAAGGAAGGAAAGCAGGTTGCGTGAATATGATATATATTTTTGTACGAGTCTATTTGAGGCACTAGCATTGGTGAGTTTTTCTCCTTATGTTTGCTTTATAATGTTATTTTACATCATGTTTGTTCTGAGTGCAGTAAGATAACTGTATGCACATTACTGCTTCCTGTGGAAGGTCCTCAGTCAAGATTACAACGTTAAAGACCTCATTAAAGAGGAGGGAAATCTCACCTGGAAAAACACATTAGGAGCTGACAACACATCTCAGTGTTTGTGGCAAAATCACCTGTTACAGCAACACTCTTAATGCTACTTACACTTATAAGATGTCAATGCATTTACCTGATGTTGGTACATGTCTGGAACAGTGCCCTGCGCTGCCCTGCCCTGCCCTACCGCAGCTCCCCTCCTCACTCCATGAGCAACTGTAGCACAGACAACAATGACTACAAGTCCCCTGGAATCTCAGCAGACAATTTCCCCCTGTACATTCTCACACAAACTGTTCACACACAAACACACACCAATTTATGTTGACAGCACCACATAGTCACACATGTACATGGGTATCCCTATGCATGTTCACCCCAATTGGGATCCCTAGTCTAGAACAAGTTACCTTGGGAAGTGAGTGGCAAGACTGTTCCTCTTCTATTCAACCAGTGTTCCACCTGTATCTCCACCCTGTTTTGGCTGCTTCTCTGGTGCAGATGTGCTGGCAGAACAAATACGCTGGCATAATATTGCACTATCATTGAGCAGTTCTACCCTATCAATCCTTTAGTTGACATATCTCAAGTACAGGATTTCACCCCATATTGTAGGTTGATATTATTACAATAGTGGTAACAGTAGTAATAGCATTTGAGAGAAGAGCCATTGTATTTTACTAAATATTATCAGAAAAGGAAGGGGAGATGTATTGTCTACTTCTTGCAAAAATAGGTGTGCAAATGCCACCATATTAGTATTCTGCGTATCTGATCTCTTTCCTTCCAGTTGGCACCACTACAAACCAAGGATATGATAAATTAATTTTAAACATTTGTTTCTTCCATGAAAAATCTTGTGATTTATTAGTTCATCTAAAACCCATTAAACATTTTCTCCCTTTGATTAAATAGTTCCATTTTAAAGGTTAATCAATGTCAGTCCAAGTTCTTTTGAAATTTTTAAAATAAAATTTTAAAATACAGGTAACAGTGTTTTGTGTTGTAGCCAAAAACAGTGGCTGTGATTCATGCCCAGTAAACAAAAGTCCTATGCAAGGATTTCCATTTGTGCAATGGGGCTTCCCCCCACACACACACACACTTCCCCCCACTGAAATTGTTTCTGGGAGGGTCAGGAGAACAGCATACAGGGGAAGGAGAGGGGGAAATGTTCCATCTGCTTTTTCAGACAGAATGTTTGCAATAGTGCTACTCAGAATTGCACATAATGAGTTGTGACATCTTAAAGGCTTACAAATTTATTGTGGCATACGATTTCTTGGGCCACAGCTACTTCATCAGATGCATGAAGTGGTCACATATGTAGGTGAGTATATGTACCCTGAATACAAAGAGAAGGACAAAAATATCTCCTCCCAGTGTGAAGTCGTCCTCTTTTATTTTTCCCCATATCAGTTTCAGTCTGTTGGTTAGCTTTTCTAGCAAGTGAAGCTGGCATAAAAACCTCACATATACACTAAGTATTACCACCCCTCCCCAACTCCTCTCCTCTTCCTCCTTCTTCCCCAGCCTTATTCTGTATTTAACACTGATGTCTCACTTCAAATGTAAAAAAGACTCTACACCCTGAAAAAAAAGACAGTGCATGTCTTTTGTAAATCAATAAAATCTTGAATTAAAATTGTTTTAAAAAAATAAAGCAATACAAATGCGCAAAAAAGTCTCTCCCCCCCAAAAAAATGATAAATAACACCTGGATTTATCATTCAGCCAGCTTGTAGTCTTTCCCTAGACCTCAAAACAAAGTCCTGATGATATTTTTAAAGCAGATTAGAAATAATCTGCCTATTGTGACCTTCCTCATATGACCTCCTGTTTTATTGCCTTGGATGGGCCATTTCACATAGTGAAACATTACTATTCTCAGTATGGCATGTACTGTATAAGCTAGCATTGCATCTTTATACTTCAGCTCATGAGTTAGAAATATGTTGAGGGCTCTGCCTCCTTTGAGTAAAAGACCTTTTGAAAATAATGCAATTTAATGATATTTTGATATTTAACCTTGGATAATGATATGCTCAGTGATTCTATAGCAGACAGAGGTAAATCAGATAACAATTTTATTTTAATTTCTTTCAGATTAATTTAATCAGACCTCATAGATAATTATTTGGCTACAATTCCCTTGTTTACCAAGTAATTATCATTTTAAAAATCTGTTTGGGTTAGCATTTAGCTCTTTTTTCATCCAAGGGGATCATAACTGTGATGGAATATCTATCAGCCAGCTCTTACAAGTGAAAGTAATTAAAGTAAATAAGTCTTTATTATTCTCTGTAGACAGTGAACTATAATAAAATTGAAATGAGTTGCTTAAAAATAGAGTATAAAAGCAGAAAATACTTCTTCAAAATGGAGAATAAAGTCAAAACCTGCTTAGTTCTGCTTAGTTTTACAAGGTTTTAATTGAATTAAAGGCTTCTGAAATTACACAAATTAGGACTGTGAAGCATGAGTGATTTTAGCTACTATACATAAGTCCTGACACTTCCATTTTAAGCAGTATGACAGAAACATAAAAGTGGACTTCAACAGTGACTTGTAGACTGTGGGTATTGTAAATGAAAAGAGTTTAAGGAAATAACCTTCTTTGAAGTCATTGATTATATGAAGGACCCAATCCACTGACCCAAGTACACAGCACAGTTGCCCTTTCTGCCTGTTTATGAACTGCTGAAAAGTTCCTACATACAGTGATACCTCGGGTTACATACGCTTCAGGTTACATACACTTCAGGTTACAGACTCCGCTAACCCAGAAATATTACCTCGGGTTAAGAACTTTGCTTCAGGATGAGAACAGAAATCGGGCTCCGGCGGTGCGGCGGCAGCAGGAGGCCCCATTAGCTAAAGTGCTGCTTCAGGTTAAGAACAGTTTCAGGTTAAGAATGGACTTCCAGAACGAATTAAGTGCTTAACCCGAGGTACCACTGTATTGCCAAAGGGAACAAGAAGTATAAGAGGATTTCTCAGCACATTGAGGCAACATAGAGAGGAGAAAGAGCCACTACCAGCTCCTGTTCAGAGTGTTCCCTAAGGACCTAAACCTACCTCGCTATTTTACTGGCAAGGGCAACTTACCTGTTACAACTACTCATTTGGCATGAGCACATTGAGGAGTGGGCTTCATATTATGGGAGGCAGGTGTGAGAGAGTGCAGCAGCCTATTTGAGCACTTTTTCCTAAGGATTCAATGTATCAGTTATATTTATTTCCTAGAGCAAAACTCGTAGATTTGCAGCTATGAATAGCTGTTTCAAATATAGCAACAGGTTTATGAACAAGTATTGCTGATTTAAAAATAAGGGGGAAAGAGAACAAGATGTTTTCCATACATCAATGAGGGAAAATAGCACCGCATCCTATGCAATAGTAAGTTGGCAATGATCCTAACAAGCAATGCTACCTGATGGCTTTCAGAGGATAAACTATGCATAAATAATCCATTTCTCTGTCTCTTGTAGTGTGAAACACTGGGTTGGATACAGATTGTTAACATAAATCCCACGGAAAGGTCTATTCTGCAATAGACTGAGTCTGGTTCTGACCCAGCACATTCAACTCAGCACTAGATACCTTGCATTGTTGTAAACGAGGATCCAAACAACAGTGCAAAACAACTAGTACTGAGTTGGAAGTTATCCAGAGTGAACATTAATCTTGAATGCGGAGACAGCAAAAACAGGCCTCTGAAACTGGAAGCAGTGACTATTTTACAGTACAGCCTATGAAAAACTGTCATCTCATTAGGGATATCACAGACACTATTCAATATGTATGACCCCATTCCAGGCAGTGCTCAGATTAAAATGGGAAACTCAGGAAAGAATTGTAGGGAAAATATGGCTTTTCTCTCCTATATCAGGAAATCACACACTGAGTTCTGGGGAAACCTAATAGTTTTGAAGCAGAAGCATCCTTTTTCCATGAGGGTGTCTGAAACTCACACACCAAATGAATGGCATCTGATCATTTCACCTGTTCTTCAGCCATATACACTAGCACCTGCTATTTCCGTTGCCATTATGAAAAGTGTCTGCAGTAAATTAGTATTTATAGCTGGTGCAGTCAAATGAAGGGGGGGGAATACATATTTCAAAAACATTGCTTCATTACCAGCTAATGAACCCTGCCTTTAAAAGAGTAGAATAATTCATTCTAATGTCTTAAACTAGTGTACACAGTTTCAGTGACTCTAAGTGTCAGTAGGTAGGCAGGAAAAACTATATACTGCAAAAGGCTGCAAAATTATACTGAAAATAGAGGTAATAGAGGAGAATGTTAGCTTCTATCCGTAAGTCATGCTAAGTTTGGATAGATTATCACCTGCATTCTATTAGATTTGAGCAGTAGTTCTAAATTTCAAGAAAAATGTCATGGATCATCCGCCACCCACCCCCTCCAAAAATAAAGAATTTCCCCTAGCATGTGTTTTCCTTTCATGGAATCATAACACCATGCCAATTAGGATGTAATCCTATGTTGTACTCACTTTCCCACTTGAACTCAATGGGGTTTATTCCCCTGTTTCAGCATCAGTTACCGGTACTTTTTAACACAACTCTTACATTGTAGAATGTAAAATGTTATTTATTTTTTGAAAGAATACATTGGAAATTGGCATATTACTTGGAATGTCAATTCATCCAAACTGACTGAATGAGTGGTAAAATGGCAAACATAATTCATTGTAAACCAGTGTAAAGTGATGCATGGCAGGCCAAAAAATCTTAATTTCATATACACACTCGCAGGGTTTGAACTGGCAGTTACTAACTATGTACAAAACCTTGGGGTCATCGCAAATAGCTCAATGAAGATGTTGACCCAG